>NC_049170.1:146908261-147173261 GCF_009769625.2 Cygnus olor | reverse complement strand
AGAGTATGCTACAAGGGTGGTAACTTTTGGTAGAGGGGAAGATCAGATAGCTGGGACAACCACCTTGACCCCTCATAGCAATTCAGATATACCTAGGCTGAGGACAGATTTCACAAAAAAATTGGCCTTTGAAGATTAAGGATTTCTAGAGTGGTAGCAGAAATCATAAGAATGTGGTAAAACTTTAAGATAGCAATTTATTTATTTTACTAGTAGCTATTTTTTTCTGTGTATTTATACTCTAAGAATAGGGGATGAGTGTATAAAGATCTGTTGAAAATAGTGTGTATATTGATACAACTTACTAGACTAGCGTAAAGACTGAATTCCTGTTCTTCAGTGTGCTAAAAACTTATATTTCAGTTCCTCTAAGAAGATTTTTTGAAGATCTTTCAATCCTTGAATTCCCAAATTGCTGGGCAAAATTAGCTTTCTTTGGAGGATGAATGGCCATATGTTCCAAAAAGATCAGTTAGTCTGAGTGACCTCCAGTTCATACTTAGGCTTTCCTGCAAAACCATTTTCCTCTTTTGGCTTCTTTCCACAGCTTCCCAGCTGAATTAAATAAACTATTTGAACATAGAAGAAAGAAGCGTATTTTTTAATTTTAGATCTGAGGTTTACCCCTGTTAATTGGCAAATCACCATCTTTTTTATTTTTTCCATTGTTCTTCCATAATATTGTGTCAAGACCTGCAGATACACCTCTGCAATGCATAAGTGTGTAACTTGTATTTTAGGATTCAGCAGAACTCATTTCAAACTCAGCAACATCATGCCTTCAGCAACCAAAACAATAAGAGTTAAGCAAAAGATTTTTCTCTTACTAAGATATTCTCCTTGCCTGTTTTTTTCTCTGAGGACTGAAAAAATGAGTTTTTGTCACTCTGGAAGAAGACAGAGTTAATTTGGGCTAGTTTGGAGCTTTCTGCATTTTGTATGTCCCTTTCACAGTCCAAAGACGTATTCTGTATATTTTACTGTGGCTTTCACTTATTCTGTAGTAGACTATGAACTGTGTGAAATGCTAAGAGACAAAATCTACAACATATATATCTTATTGTTTTTAAGGGAGCATGTTGTTGCATTCAGTTGCGCCTTCAAAATCTTTCAGGGAAAGTCTTTGAGGATGATTTTGTATTTTAAAGTAAAGTAATCATAAGACTTGAAATGATGTTTTCAGAAAATAGAATAAATGTTCAGCTAAGGCCCAAATCATAAAGCAGTGAGCAACATTACCTGAGCAACCAAAATACCATTAAGTAAAAGAGAACAGGTTAAACTTAGTTTGTGTTCGGGATATCCCATTCTATGTATACAGTGTACTTTTTTAGTAAAGATCAACAAATATTCATGAAGAATCCTTCCGTAAAAATACGTTGTTACCTTGTGATTTCTTCTGCAAATTACTTGGTTTTATATATTTGTTTTCTTTTTGTTTGTTTGTTTTTGCTTAACAGATGACCCTAAAGTGATTGTTGCCAACCTTACAGTAAGTATTTAGCACTGCTCACTTCATATCTTAATTTGAGGCATTATTCAGCATTACCTCCTCACTCTTCAGGCAGGAAAACCAACCATTAACATGAATAAAGAGTTTAAAATGGCGCCCTTCATGAGTACAGATTAATGTTTGTCATAAATTCCACTGTTTGCTGCTGAAGTCGCTTTTATAACCTTTTCGGGCAGTGCTGAGCCAGAATCTCCCTGACCATCCTGACTCTCTGAATTGAGTGAATTGAGTCTATTTATTCGTTCCTTCAGAAATGGAAAGTAATCTTTTAGGGTAAATATTTTACTAGCACTTTGAAGATGCTGAAAAAGTTCATTTGATAGCCTTCAACCATAACCCTGCTCTTAATGGAAAGAAAAGTATTTAAAATGAAAGCTGATTTAAAAAAATAAATAAATCAAATTTACTAACCAGGCTGCTTTAAATATATCTGCAGACTAGATGTATTTTCAGCATTCAGCTTTTCTCTAAAATTTAATCTTTGGTCCAATTAGAATAAAATTCTTCATCTACGAGTTAAGTAAACATGACGTTTTGTTTTGCATGATGCTTTCAAAAAGACTGTCATGAGAATGAAGTTTTCTAAAATCTTTGAATGACCCCCTGTGCCCCAGTCTTATGTAAATATTGCACAGAAAGGGCTGGGCTGTGTACTCTAGATGTACGCATTGTTTTCAAGACATCATCAATAACGTGCTTAACAGCTTGGTTTCTGTAGTTCAAGGTTTCGTGTGCCTCTGAGCTAACTGACAGCAGTGTTGTCTGTAACCATTTCTTTTTCAGTGCAGAAAGCCAGACCAGCACTTTAAGCCGTACTTGAAACATCACCTTCCTAAACGCTTGCACTACGCTTACAACCGACGAATTGAGGATGTCCATTTACTGGTGGATCGCAAGTGGCATGTGGCAAGGTAGACTTTGCTTTCAGCCTGATTTTTCAGCCTTTCTTTCTGAGGAAGCAAGACACCTGGAACTGCTCTGTCTGTCAGCATCCTGCTCCTGCCACCTGGGAACAAGAGGAGTTTTGAACTCCTGGTGAGGTTCAGACATATTAGGTGTAGGGTCGCAGAACGCAAAATTGTTTTAAAGTTTGGGAAAATATGTAGTTTGATAAAAGAGAGAAACCCAGATTAGTTTATGCAAGCAACAGTGTGTTTTTTGACCAATTAGCTCACATATAGGAGCTAATGGTGTTTTTTTTTTTTTTTTTTCATAAGGTGAAAACTTATTAAAATCAGGAAGTGGGGAATATGAGAGGAAGCGGAAGGCATTATGTGACCAGGGGAGGTCAGGGAGCAAGGGGTCGAGGGGATGAACTGGGTAACTGGAAAGAAAATAGAGACATTGGCAGAGTGGATGAAAGCCTGAGAACACGTGGAAGGGTATTACAGGACTGGCACTGAAATGCCTGTAGCATATTGTGTTGTGAAACAAATCCACAGCAAACCAGGATGCTTTAGCTCAGAGCAAGCCCTATTTTGGCCTGGTCTTCATGATATGCCTCTGAATTTACAGTTATAAAACATAGGCAATTTTTAATATTCTTAGTTAAAAACTGTTTGAGAAAAACAAGTTGGCACTTATGTGTATGGAGTGAACAGTAGAGGAACAGCCTTTATATACAAATTGCACACCCCTTTCTGTGTTAATATATATTTTTCTTACTTTCATCCTTTGACATGTGTATTACAGTATAGGAATGGCTGGGCCTTAATGCATGAAGCTGACTCAGTGGTTCTTGGAAGATGACACAGATTTTGGCTTATGGTATTCTGTTATGAGCATTAAATTATGGTAGTTTTCTTTGCCTGTATAGCTGCCAGGCAAACATACGGTGTGTTGTAAGTGCCTTTTGACATCTGTGCTTATCTTCCTGTGAATTATGCAAGGATCACTCTGCTGAAGCAGTGAATGAGAAATCCCAATTACTTTCTTGCATAACTCCACTAGCTAGTTGGCCGTTTGCCTTGTACAGTTTCTGTGGCTAGGGTTCATGTACATTTCAAAGAAGTAGACTGTTTTAGGCCTATAACATTTCTTAGGTTTTTTTTTTTTTTTTTTTTTTTTTTACTGGAACTGATGTAATGGAAGTGGAGGGTCCAGGCTGATTTGCATTTATTCTTATTAATCACCCCAGACTTATTATTTTGCATATTTATTCATTAGATGTTTTGACATCTTGTTCACCAATAAACCATTTGTTAATGTAAATATAATTCATTGTATATTCACAGGCAGGAAAATTGCTATTGACCCGCTTGCCATAATTCTAGTAATTTCCAAGGCCAAAATCAAACTTTGGCAGAGCATCTTTTCTATACTGATGAAGAAATTAACTTGTAGGGTAATCTGGTCCACTGCATGGATTGCATATACATGGCCTTCATAAAACTGAATGCAAAAAAGTATTTGGGAACAAGCTGATAATCATAATTCCTATGCTACAATACTTATTTTTTTCCCCACATATTTTGTAAAATAGGACTCAGCAACAGGCCGATAATTACCATTCCTACGATATAGCACTTATTTTCCTATATATTTTTCTTCATTACAATCTTTCCCTTCTTTTCCCTCCAACTTTTCGTATTGGGTTGAAGGTGAATGGTTACTGTTTTGTATGACGTTTGCATCATTGTCATGGTCTCAAAAGTGCTCTATTGGCTTTTTGCAAACTGGGGGAACACGATCTGAAATACTTCCAGACTGTAGGAGATGGTGTGATATGAGAAAGTTTTGCAAAAACAGTTGTCTTACCAGCTATTTACTTATCAGTGAATAAGATTTGGCTCTTAGGTTTGTATAGTGGGAGCAGTGGGAGAATCCATGGGCTCGTCAGATGAACCTGCAGTACCCACGACTGCAATACAGGAAAGATGAGCAATGCCTTCAAAACTTATCCCGCCTGTCCCCAAAGTACGTTGTCCGGTCAGCCACCGTACCTCCACCTTTGAGAAAATTGCTAATACTTTTTCAATTTAGGAAAGCTGTGGATGTTTACAAGAAACCAACAGGAAAATGTTTCTTCCATGGAGACCATGGCTATGACAATAAGATAAACAGCATGCAGGTAAGAGCAATGCAGTAAGCTTTACAAGGGGGTCATTAAGGCAGAAGAAATCTGAGTTTTTTAAAATGTAAATATTCACTGAAAAAAAACACCCTACCTTTAATGCTTTTTTCTCTTTTCTCTCTCTCTTTTTAAAGACTGTTTTCATTGGTTACGGACCTACATTCAAATACAAGACCAAAGTACCTCCTTTTGAAAACATTGAACTTTACAATGTCATGTGTGGTAAGATACCTGCTTGAGGAGTTATAAGAGAAACATGCTGCTTTACCTAAGGGGGCTTATTTAGGCACCTGTGAGCTCATGCCCTTACAGCCTCCGAGAGTCCCTTCCCAAATGCTTCTCTTTTGGCTTGGGGGGGCTGAAGGCATTTCTCAGGGGCCTTGGTTTGCTCTGCTCTAGCAGCTGGTCGATAAAGGGTATTAACACAGTTTTGCTGCACACAGCTCAGCAGAGATCAAATATGCACCACTACTGTGTGTGGTGTCCACACTTCATTAGTCTAGGAAGGAGACTTCTGCACCTGCATGTCTCATGGAGCAGCTCAAGGGGGATTGCTTAGCTTTCTGTGACACCTCCTGGTATGATTGTTTCTTAAACTCTTACTGTATGAAGTAGAATCTGATGCTGTATACAGACATTCAGTATAACCTTTTCTTTAATAATGGTTTTCCAAGGGAGTAAGACTTCCTAGCTGAAGGTATATATATTTTTTTTTTTCCCCAAGCATGAAATAACAAAAATCTATAAAGCAGGTGACTAATAACAGTGTTCCAGGTGGTTGATGTAAGGTCACCACATTGACTGTAGGCTTGTTTTGGAAACTGCAGGAGTAGTTATATAATAAAACTGTTTTCCAGTGTCTTCATGCAAATTAACCTTCTTGTCATAAAGGCTACCATACTATTCAGGCAGGATTTACAATTTTATAATTTAGACAAAAGATTAGCATTTTTATTACATTAAAAGCATTCATTAGCACATTATAGATGTAAACAGTATTGCAAAAAAATGTCTTAGCTAAGTAGAGATACTGCTGAATACACGTTTGCAATCTAACCATCATTAATTTGCTGTGGGTGTTTTCATAGATCTGCTTGGATTAAAGCCTGCTCCTAATAATGGCACCCATGGAAGTTTAAATCACCTGCTGAGAGCCAATGTTTACAAACCCACTGTGCCAGATGAAGTTGCTAAACCACTTTACCCTGTAGCTCCACCTTCTGCATCAGACTTTGATATAGGATGTACATGCGATGATAAGGTAGGTGTTTAGGATCTGCTGATACTCCCACTATTAGCCATAAATGTCTAGTAAAGTTTATAGCCATTACAGCTGTTTCAAGAGAGTTCAAGCTGCAAAAATTCCCCAGATCCTTCCTGTGAAACTTTCTATGCCCTTTTGGAACAATTATTGCTTCTTGGAAAACAGGAAACAAGAAAGTTGTCTGTGTTTTGTAGTGTTAGTTTTGTTTTGCTAGATGCCTAGTAAAACAAGATGTCAGAATGCTCCAGTGACCTTAATCTTTTTCCTTTTTTCTCTTCTTGAGAAGAACAAGTTGGATGAACTCAATAAGCGCTTTCATGTCAAGGGAACTGAAGGTAAGAGCCTGGTGCCTCAGTTAATAAAAGCTATTTTTGTTTTCTTTTGCGAGCTAGTTTGCATCACTGATACCAGAAAAACTGTTTTGTTTTAGTTAATGTGTAGTAAACCAACTTTTCAAAAAACTGTCAAAAGAGCATACAGACATGGACAAAATTAAGATCACATGAAGAAGCGCGTGCTATCTTTTTCTGTACCCGGAACTAAAGAATTCGTCAAAGTGAGATGAATTTTAGTTCTTCTTTCCATCACCATTAGGAGGTTTAATGTCTGCTGTGGAAGCAGAGAAATGAAGAAAGGAGAGGGAGCATGAGGCAATGCTCCATTCAACCACAAGCAATAGATGGGGTAAAAAGCATAGACCAAATCTGCACACTCTGGCTTACCAGTGTTCATCAGATTTGGGTTTCACCAGGTCATTGGTGCAGCTGCTTTGACAATCCCTGACTGGTTCTGTAATGCTTGTTTTTTAGGGTGTAGGTTATCCACTGAACTATTGGCAAACAAGTGCACAAATGCTCTGGTTCAGGGGATACTCCGTGCAATTTTGTCCCTCACCAGTGTTCAGGTTTCTCCCGGGAGAAAGCATCCTCTGCTCTTCTGGACACTGGCTCCTGTGCTCTTGACGATGTATGCCAGCACTGAAGTTCATTCATCTGCACTCTCAGCTATGTCAGGGCTGTGATCCAAGTTAACATGTAGCAATAACGATTTACAGCATTTCCCTTATCATAACAATTTATATTTCTTCTTGTCCAACTGAGAGAATTCTGAAACTTTGAGTTTATATTGAAGTTTAGAACTGAGGTACTTCAAATCAGGCTTCTCAGATGAATAAGAATATTTAAAAAAATCCTAACAAAGCTACTTATTCAATTCTACTTCTGTGAGCAGACAATGCAGCCTGTCCCTTAGTTTCTACAGGTTAAATTATTCCTTTTGTGAGTAAATTGCCTTTTTCCAGCTTTCATCTTGTTAAACTGATTTTTCCAATTAGCAATGAGTTACTCCTCACTCTAGCTATTTCTGGCATCAGAAAAAAAAATAAAATGTTGTACTCCTAGATATCTCAACATCTCTATTTTGCATTAGGTTCAGATGTTTCTTCACTTCAGTATTATAAAAATAGTACTTTTATTTTAAGAATTAAGCATATAAATAAATTTCAGTTTCTCGTTTGCTTGTTCATAAGTTGTCCGGTAAGTGGAATTAGGTTCCCTTTAAAAAAACAGCAAACAGTTCTATTTCGTGCAAGTTATTTTCTTACATTTTGTGACAGGCTTTAGCACATGTTCATGGATCTTCCTGCGTTTAGTTGCATTGGGAATCTTCTTTTGCATTGGGAATCAAGCATATCTAGCTGTTGTTATGCACATGCAGCAGGAAGAGATTCCTTCCAGTTTCTCTTGAATAAAGGAAGTTAATCATCTTTGTCCTTAGACAACGCTTTTCCTACTTCTTTTTTTTTTTTTTTTTTTTTTTTTTGTCCTATAAAAATATCCTCTATTTGGACTCAAAGACTAATAAAACATGTCCTTTTCTTTCAGGTTAAATGCCTATCTATGAACAGTGGTTAGGCTGTTTACCTTGTTTTTATGTTTTGATTTCCAAAAGCAAGCCAAACGTGTTTGCCAAATGGTTATCAAAATCAGTGAATCATGCAGCACAGTGCAAGATTAGCCAGGAAATTTATTTTTCTTTTGTCTCGTTTAATGATGTTTTTGTCTTTTTGTAAGCAAAACTTATCAGGGGTATCTAGTGACATTTAACCATAACATAGCACCACAACAGAAGAAAAGCAAATCTGGCAGAGTTGGAGGTGTCTTTCTGTAGCCAGAGTTAGGAAAAGTTTTGGGTTTTTGTTTGTCTGTTTTTTCTTTGATATTGCTGACAAAATAGCACATTCCTCTTCAGAATATCGTCTGTATTAATAAAGTGGAAAAAAAATACTCTTTTAGTGAGTGGACACCTTTGTCTTCCTTCCTTTTGTCAGGGACTTTGTGTTTTACAGAAAACACAGGGAGGACAGAAAGTCAGGAAAAGAGAGGCAGAGAGCGATAGCATAGGTGCCGATTTAAAGAAACAAAGTGCTTTCTGCCTCGTGTGATTGAGATGTGGGCATAAACATCCTTGTGGAGTGTCCTGTGTTTGGAAAAGCATCTTTTTTTTCCATGCTATGTTCCCAACAAGTTTTCAAGTGCAGAAAAGACTTGTAAACAATGTGGGTTTTGAGCCTGGAATGGGGATCCCAACCAAACCTATTGAAGAACAACTGCTCTCTCTGTTACGGGTTTTCCTTAGCAGTTTTTCAGGGTCAGTATACTGTTGAGGACTGTTGTAAAATCAGCATGTGTTGGAAAGCCAACTGTTGTGGTCCTCAACCCCTTTTCTTTTTCTCTTCTTCTTTACTCTGAGGGTGGTGAGGCACTGGACCAGGTTGCCCAGAGAAGCTGTGGATGCCCCATCACTGGAGGTGTTCAAGGCCAGGCTGGATGGGGCTTTGGGCAACCTGGTCTGGTGGGAGGTGTCCCTGCCCATGGCAGGGGGGCTGGAACTGGGTGATCTTTAAGGTTCCTTTCAACCAAAACCATTATAGAATTCTATCTTCATGGTTTTGATAGATAAATTGAAATGCAAATTCTTTCTGATCTACAGAGAAACATCTTCTGTACGGGCGCCCAGCAGTGCTGTACCGCACAAAGTACAATATCTTGCACCACCATGACTTCGAAAGTGGCTACAGTGAAACATTCCTGATGCCTCTCTGGACATCCTACACAATTTCCAAACAGGTCAGTGCTCTCTTTGCTCTTGCAACTTGTTTAAAATATTCTTTGGAAGTCTGTTTGTTATCTGTATTCTTGAAATTGTAAAATAATCCTTCCTCAAGTAGATTTTCCCACTAGAAATTATTCCAAATACCACTGAAAATAATGTTCCTTTTCCTTTTCTATCTTTCTATCTCCTCGTTCCTTTTCCATCTTCCTTTAGAAGAAAAGAGTTTTAAAGCATAATGTTTGAATATTGCTTTTCTTGATTTCATTTTCTTTCTAAGTTTTTTTTCTCAATGGGGATTTGTCTTCCCAATTTATTTTAATCAGCTACTTCATTTGGATTACTTCCCATGGTGATTTCTGTTACCTGAAGGGAGGAACTGCCCTCCTAATAGAGGAACAAGGCTTGGTTTTACGGCCAGGGCGCATCATTGTTCTCCACACAATGCCTTCAATCTCATCTGTAGACTATAAGAAATCATTTTCTTTTAGCTATAAGTGCTGGAGTTACCTTTCCTGTCACTTCTGCATGCGATTTTCAATGCAGGCGGAGGTATCTGGTGTCCCGGAGCACCTGGCCAGCTGCGTGAGGCCCGACCTCCGCATTTCTCCGGGAAACAGCCAGAGCTGCCTGGCCTACAGAGGTGACAAACAGCTCTCCTACGGCTTCCTCTTCCCTCCTCGTAAGTTCAAATAGCACGTCTACAGAATCTAAGGACTCAAAGGTCACTTTTTTGCATCACTGTTTATTTATTTATTTATTTATTTAAACCTAGAGATTTTGTAATTTTCTGTTTTGTTAGAGAAAACCTTAGGTATGAATAAAACACCTCCAGATGTGAAGGGACTAGGGTTTTTTTGTTTGTTTTATTTTTGAGATTGTTGGGAAAGCACATAGGTAGGAGTTGGTCTGCTTTCCCTCCTTCCTGGGGTGATTCCTTCCTCCATGATGCTTTTTCCTCAAACTACCTGATTTTGCACCAGTATCACACATGGGATGAATATATTATTCTTGCTGCACGTCTTCAGGACCAAAGGCTCAGTGCCACAAGTTGCCATCATGGCTGTGGCTTCTCACCTTCATGAGGCTGGAAAGATACTCCAAACTGGTGCTCAGCTTCATGCACAGAAACAATGAAATGTTCCACTTTGGTTAATAAAAATAAAGGTGAAGGAAGAATTACAGAGTAGGAGCACAGTCTTCAAAAGTTGGCCCTTTAATGACAGTGGACATATACTGGCTTATATGAGCTGGGAATCTAGTTAGTTTGTAATTTTGACTTCAAACAACAGAAGGATAAATATATTTAATTTATAAATCCGTATTAGACTGCTGCATACTGTAAAATAAATAAATAATTAAAATCTACCATCCCACAGAAACAGTGCTAGTAGAAAAGCTGTGTGAAAGAGTGTCCTGAATTCTCCTGGTGCAGTTACATTTGTTCAGTCTCAGATAAACAGCCTTTTGGATTTAGGAAATGTTTGTGGGACACAACTTTACAGTCTCACAGTTGTGAATTTCATTGCTCTGCCTTCCTCATTCAGTGGCTAAAACATTTAAGAATGGATTACTGACGTGGAGTTACTGGTGCAGGAGGCTTGCTCAGACCTAGAAGATAATCCCACAGTCCTCTATCTACAAATTGTGTGTCTGTTTTGTGAAAGAACACAGAGCCGCTCTGACTTCTGTTTCAGTGACAATATTCCTTTTGATTACTCTCTGAAACCACTTTTGAAAATGTTTTTATATTCTTTGAATTCTGACATTTCATCTCATTAGTATTTTTCTGTTTTCAGAATTAAGTTCCTCTGCAGAAGCAAAATATGATGCTTTTCTAATAACAAATATCATTCCAATGTATCCTGCCTTCAAAAGTAAGTGAAATTTCCACAGCTTCTTTTTTTTTTCCCAAGCTTGTAACAGTTAAAAAAAAAAAAAAAAAAAAAAAAGTCTGCAGTATGGAATGATTTGATGGGAGAAGTTTAAAACATAAATCCAGTTACCTGCAGCCAACAGATAATACGTGTGGGAAGCTGTATAGTTCTAGGTTTAGGCAGACAAACTACCACAAGAAATGCTTAAGGTTTAAGAAAGGTTTATTTTCTTTGGTGCTGGGCTGAGATAATAGCACAGACATGGTCAGTTCTGTAGTTCAGCAATTTTGCTGAAGTGCCTAAGTAACTCAGTTTGTACAAAACCATTCAGATTTTCTTACTTGCAGCCCCAGTTAATGCAGAATGTACTCAGACAATGTGTTTTCACTTCTCAGTTGGGGTAGTCTGGGAGCGTACACTTAGCATGTTGTAGTTAAGGGACAAGTGGCATCTGGATCACTTTTGATTTTTCTATCCCTAGCCTTAGAGGTAGACCAAGAATGTTTACTACCTTTAAAGAAAAAGGAAGAGGAAACCAATTTATGGAAAATGAGGAATGATTTAAAACCAGCTGAAATTTTCAGCCCTGCAAGGATACAGTATTAACGTTCCTTTTGTCTGCACATCTCTTTTCTCTCTAGTGTTGCCAAGAGGTAGAAAACCATCAGGCTATTCTGGTGGCGTTTTTGGCTTGGCAGGAATTGGGAAGCCTTGGAAGAATCTCAAGAGCCTGTTCTTGTGAGATTTCCAATGCAGATTTTAGGCCAGGGAGGTTTGGATAAACATCAAAGCCTATGGGAGGCTTTTTATTTTTAACCAAAGAAGAGTGCTTTTAACTGAAAAACCTCTGAGTAGGAACAAGTGGTAATGTTTGCTGGAAATCTGAGCAAAAGCACTTAACTGATTACAGAGTGCAAAATTATTGGGGATTTCCCACTCTCAAATCACTTCATAAAAATGCTTTTTATGCTAATGTCAGTCTAAGCAAATTATGTGAGATGCTAATCACAGGAGAACCTACCACCAGCAACTCATTTTATCTAGTGGCCTCCAAAAGCAGGTGAAGGATCCCCTGAGAACAAATGCAGTAACTTATATAATTCCTGGGGAATTACGTACTAATAATACCTGTGTGCAGGTTGCAGGGCAGGGAGCTCAGACCGTTCTTTATACAGAGCTTTTTCACAACAGAGGGAATATGGGGTGGCAGTTTTATTCTGTGCTGGTTTTGGTGGCAGTGCTGGCTGTAGAGTCCCTCTTCTCTGTGTTTTTTTTTTTTTTTTAATTCTATGTTTCCCCCCAGCAGGGGCAATAATACTGTGTCCGTCTTTTCTGTAGTGAGTCTGGCTTAAGCAGTTCCCACTTTGCTGGAGCTGCAGGATCATGCCCTTGGGCTGTCCCCCCATTCCACTGGCGTTGTTGTCTATGTGGCTGCAGTGGGAAACCAACCAGGGAACTGATTCAGCTGGAAAACTCAGAGAAAAAGCTTTCCTTCGGGGCTATTTTGATGGTTAGGGCTGAGGCAGCGGAGGAGCGAGCAGCTGGAGGAGTGGGACAGCCAAGTGGCTACCGCAGCTGAGGTTCCTGTTAGATCATTGCTTGTGGGTGCCTCTGCACCAGCCTGAGCAGGGAGCTTGTATGGCACTGAATAGTCTCAGGCCAAAGCGTGCTGGATTTTCCTGAGGCTGGTGCTGCTGTCAGTTCTGGGGAACCATGGACTTAAAAGGCTTTCCTGGCAAGGCAAAGGTTAACCTTATACAAGCTTGAGATGCTTTGTCTGCACACGCTTCTGTTAGTGTTAAAATAAAAAGAAAAAAAAAAAAGAAGGAAAACAATGATGTAACTGGAGATCCCAGTGTGTGTCCTATCTCTGTAAACATCTTACCTTGTTAAGGTTGAGAAGGTTGTGGTGGGAGAAAGTGTCACATTCTTCCCAAAAGTTGTGGTTAAAATTCCCTGCTAGGCAAGCCTCTGATTTAATGAGATGCCATAATTCGGTCATCCTAGCCTGCACCTAATTTTGAAGTTAGACTTTTTGTATCCAAGGAGAATTTAACAGAAATAATATGACCTTTGTATTTCCCTGTCATTTAAAGTGTTTGGTTTTTGCTTTTAATCACGGTGCTATTTCCTTTCCATAACCTAAAAAAAAAAAAAAAAAAAAAAAAAGGAAATGTTTACAGGGACATCAAAAGTGTGTGAATAGCTGGTGAAGGAACAGCAAGCTCTCTGTGCAATGTCTAGGGCGATGCCAGCCTTAGAATGGTACTGTGCATTTCCTTTATCACTAGCTGGGGAAAAAATCAACAGAGAACAAATACGTCTGAATAGGCTTTATTGACCAAAACTGAATGAAGCTGCAGTAAATCTGTAAATCTTAGTCTTTGATTTCCCCTACCATTGTGTGATGACATCCAATTGATTTTTATTTAAAAAAAATATATGTTTAAAATCTTGGCATGTTTTGGCTTATCTAAATGTTAGAGGTGTGTTTATGTTTTTTGTTCCCCCCACAGAGGTGTGGAACTATTTCCAAAGGGTTTTGGTGAAGAGATATGCCACCGAACGGAACGGAGTCAATGTTATAAGTGGACCAATCTTTGACTATGACTATGATGGTCTACATGACACACCTGACAAAATCAAACAGTAAGAGTTTGCATTTAAATTGGTTTGCTGTTTTTTCTCTTACTTATGACTTCATTTTAAACAATTCATTCTTTCCACATCGCTTGATTTTTGGGGAGGAGATGTAAATTCCTGGCTCTTTCTAAAAACGATTGCTCATTAAGACTGAGTGCCCTTGTAGGTAGGACAGGGATAAAAACAAGGAAATGGCAATTCAGCACGTTGCTCTTCACCTTGACTTTGGAATGAAGTGTTTATTCATCGTTGAGATTAAGATTTATGTTCCTAATCAGTTTTCTCTAAAATTCTCTAGAACTTAAGAGTTGGCCGCTGGGTACCAGAGCATACCGTAGTGCTATTGAGTTAGATACTTAAGTCTTTTGTTAATTCAGTAAAGGTTTCTCTCTATTTCCCTGAACTGAAGAAGCCTTTCAGAATTGCCATGTGGTCTTTCTGTGGCACACTATCAAAACATGAGCTAACTGAAATGCTCGTTTTCAGATAGAGCTCAGGAATCACACACATCTCAACAAAGTACATGTTTCCTCACACATAGGGAAGGAAAGACCACACTGTTTGTGTAATCCTTCCAAACAGATTAGTCCTTTGTCTATAAATGTTTGCTTTACTTCCCCAGGTTTGTGGAAGGCAGTGCCATCCCTGTTCCTACTCATTACTACGCCATCATAACCAGCTGCTTAGATTTCACTCAGCCAGCTGACAAGTGTGATGGACCACTCTCCGTTCTCTCGTACATTCTTCCCCACCGGCCTGACAATGACGAGAGCTGCAACGTAAGTTCTGTTGCCTTGCTGTAGCCCAACAGTGAATAGTCCCTGGGAAATGTGAAACCCCATTCTTGTTAGATGTTAGTGCTCACTGATGTCTTAAATGAAAGCACGGGGTAGTGACTCAATTAAGTGTCATGTTCAACTCACTAGACAAGAGCACTCCTCCATGACAAATAGAGGTATCAGAGAAAACGTGGAACTACTACTGAACCTAAAATTGTCTGGAAGAACTGACATACAGTAGGTTGGCAGTAAACAACCTGTGGGCTTCTGTATTTTGGCAGACACTGTCAGAGTAACCTCAGAGCAGGTTGGGAAGGGCTGTGTGCGTAGATGTATTGTCCTGGCAGCCAGCCTGATGTTTTTATGGAGGTCTATTTCCATACGCAGGTACAATATAATCTGTCTACTGTGGCAGTCTGGGTGCATCAGACAGCATGATTACATCCAACCCACACAGTATTAAAACTATACACTAAAACCTGCTGAAGGTGGAGTGCCAGCAGCTCTTGCTGTTTCCAGCCCATGTCTTGATTCTAGGGAAAAGTTTGGCTTCTCTTTACCAGAGAACAGAGGTGACCAGACACCCTCCTTGTTCCTTTCCTATCATCTTTTACGATGAAAAATCTTACAGTGTAGAAATCTTGGTGAGGTACAAAGGCTTCAGTTTGGTCAGAGCTGCAGAAAGCAACACAAATGCTCAGTAGCTGATTGTGTAGCAGGAGAGCCAGTTGGGTCCCCACGGGCTCCGGCGCTCTGCAAGGACAGCAGTGCTCCCAGGCAGCTGTATTTAGACTTGTCCTTCCGCCTGAACTTGTTCTCCCATTACACAGCTGTGCGGATTCCTGCACACAGACGCCTCACTATAGGCTGCCAGGAGTCTGTTTCCTGAATGAACGCATTAATGTTATGAATTTTGTATTGGCACAAAAAGTTAAGACTCCTATTCCAGCTACAAGCAGAAATAGTCATTCCAACTCTGTACACAATTCACCTGGAACACTGTTTCTTTCTCATTCATCAAACATCGCCTGCTTTCAGGTCACTCTTTTCAAAACCACGCTTTTGGAGCAGTACCCCTCTCTCTTGAGCAGTTCTGGCTTCCTTCTGTTTAGACTCTTAGATGCTTTGGGCAGAGATGTCTTCTACCAGAAGGCTCAGAAAGTCCTACATATATTTCATTGTGTCTTTTTTTTTTTTTTTTTTTCTGGATTGCCTTCATCTGAATCAAGGTCTGGTTGGTGATCTGGAAGTTATTGTCTAGCAGTTATCAGTCCTTGTATTTATGCCCATATGTGATATTTTTTCATCCCTACATTGTGTGTCATTGTGCTTTTAAGCTGCTGGAATCTTTTTTTTTATGAAATGCATAGAATAATGGCCTTTTTTACTCTTTGATTTCCTGTATTCCAACTCAGGCTTCTTTTCTCCATAGGTCATGCTACCTATTGTATTTGTATTTACTGTTCTGGGTGCAATGGCAGCACTTCTAAAAGGTCATTAGCGGATATTGCTCTGTGCTTGACATAGCAAAGAAGCACTCCAAAAATATTTAAATTTAGCTCTTGAGTGAAAATTCGGTTAGACAAAATTTTGTCATTCTAATAGAGTTTCAGTCTTACTTTTGCACATGGTACTCCATCTGATTTATTCAAAGAAGTCACTGTGTAAAACCTCACGTAGTTCATGGATGAAATGCATGGGATAATATAAGAATTTTCCCTTAACCTCTCCACAGCTTTCTCTTAAGATGTGAAGAAATATTAGCTTTCCCCTGCTCTGCTCTTGTTGCACACACTTTCTTCACATGGCCGTTGGAGAACACCACTACTCCTCTCATTAGAATTTGTTCCATCTCCAAACTATGTTTATTCATGGTGAGGTTATACCCATTTCTTCTTGTGTCAACATTTTTCTATGGCTTAAATAGCCCTTCACTGGTCTTCTTTGGGATTTACCCCTGCTGATGATTTATGACGATACTCAAGGCATATACTCTTCTCTATTCATGGGTGACCCAGGATCTTTTTTGCTCTTGTAAGAGAGAATGATCATTTCAGTAGCCTTCTTGTGTATATGTTCCAGTCTGATTTTTTTTTTGAACATGAATGAGATAAAGTATTCCAGCTGAGATCTCGAAATGGAAATGTTTTTCTTTCTACTTCGCACAACTCCTCTGATACTATCTAAGATTTTATTTTTCCATAGGTGTATTATGATGGTGATTCACAATATCCTGTAATAAACCAGCACATCCAGAACCAATTCTTCTATCTGCTGTTTCACATGAAAAACTCCCAGGGTAACAGAAATTCTTGCCACCAGTGTGGATAACCCAATTTCATACCATACCAGGGATTCCCCCATCTGCATCCTGCAGTATGGCATTCCAGTCTTCCTCTGCATTGACAAGAGCTTCCAATTGTTTTTTAGTAGCACGCTAATGATCTTGGCACAAAAAGCATGTATGAAAATATTAAATAAAATCTTCCAAGATCAAAGCTGGAGGAACTGCTGGAAGCTTCCTACAGGCCCCTATTTCCTTTTCAGCAGAACCTTTAAATTCCTCTTTCAATGAGCAAGTTCCTCAACCACCTATCCACACTCTGGGCATGTTTAGCTTTCCAGCTAACAACTTGATATTCAGAGAGATGCATATCACAGCAGTTCTTTTATCTAGAATATCTGGCATCTTTTCAAATGGATTTCATGTTAGCTTTATATTTTATTGTATATCTCTATTTATCTCCATGTTCTTAATAGTTGTTTTTTCCTTCTAAGACCTACTGTAGTACTGAGGTGAGACTAACAAGCACAGATGGAGAAAACTGTATCATTTTCAATGTGCACACTTCATATGTTGTTCCACAGTAATACAATACCATGTTAGCTGATCACTGTGCTTAGAATCCTGCTGTTGGACCTGTCATTTCATGGGCCAGTTATGAAATGCACGAAATAAAAATTGACCAGTTTTTGAAATAAAATCAGACCAATTGACTGATCTTCTAAGCTCATGCAAACACTGTGCTGCTGGACTTGGCTTAAAACCATCCTCACAATCCTGTGATTTATTCATATTACAGTTCTTTTGCAAACTCTTAGGACTTGTCCTCATATTTGAAAGACTGAGCTTTGAAGCAATGCGACTTTCCTCTGAGCTCTGTCAAATACAGTTTTTCTGTGCAGGAGGAAGTCTTGAAGACAAGGGAAATGTCACAGTGATTGCATTTGACCTCGCTGAGGCCAGTTTACAGATCAGCAATGTGATCAGTTTAACTGGGGATTTCCTGTGGCCACATGATGCCACATGGTGTTCCTGGAGCATGGTGTCACAGGCTGTGGAGAATGTTCCCTTCTTTCCCTTTTAATCTACATCTCTGTTTTCATGCTCCAGACATGGTTTGGGGCCTCAGATTGCTACCAGCATGTAGAGGAAAGTGGTTTTGGAGCTGAAAAGCTTCAAAACAGACAAGTGTTGACTGGGTCATGGATGTTTGCTTTAGAGCAGCTGGTTGTGACCTAACTGGTACTTCATGTTCTCTCTGTGCAAATGATCAGGCTCACCCGCCTGGCCTTTACAGAGTGACCCACAGCCTGGTCTGTGGTACATCTACTGCTTTGGGTAGGTTCTGGCATGACTGGCTTAGTCTTTATTGGCGGGAGGATTGTTTTGAAGGAGAACCTCCTCTGAGACAGTCAGAGACTTATTTCAGGAGCAAGCCCAGAAAGAAGAATTTTGTCAGCAAGATTTCCAGGTACACAGGGTCCAAATGCCCCATGGTACAACCCCTCCATTTCTAGTGTGTGTCCCCAGCTGTGGTACAGACACACCAGCCTGCGAGGCCAGAGGGGGAAAAGTCCTGTTTGCTCAGTGCTTTTCCCATGTCTGCTCACCACCAAGCAGTCCCCAGGGTTGGCTGGGACATGTCACTGAGCTGGTTCAACTCAAACAGCCTGTAACTGCAGGGTTTTGCAGGGCTGGTTTTTCTGATTTTTTTTTTTTTTTTTTTTTTTTTTTTTAGTGAGCTAATTTAGGCTGTGGATGGCTCCAACAAATGCTGGAGCTGGCACAAGGTGTGCAGTAGGGAGCTGGTGCGGTGGCTCCCTGTGTCTCTTGGAGCAGTTCCCTAAGGGAGATTACACCCACGCAACCCAACCCCGTCACTCTGGCAGCAGCACCTTCCTGATTGTTTTTCATATTGGGAAATGATTAGTGAAAGTTTTTGCTTGTTTGTTTTTTCCTATCGTGAATAATATGTATGTTTTAATAACAGGAATTTACAGCTTCCAACGTAAGCCAAAGTTCTAACTATATAATAAATCATAAAGGTGTACTAACAGTAAGGTGGAAGGAAATAGTACTGTGTTAGATGATGGTCAGATGAGAATATATTTAGGGGTAGGGTTCAAAGGTAAGCAGCCTAGAGTTTGGGCTTTGGTGATGCAGAACAACTGATCGATATGGAGCTCCTTCTGTGATATGAAAAATTATGGGGTGACTTTCTTAAAGAATACGGCTGTTCTTCTGAAACACCTGCAACACAGGAGCAGCTTTTCCCAGATTACTGTGGTGCTTGTCTCCCTCTGTCCTAAATGGTTCCCAAAATAAAGCTTCATCTTTCATGTGAAGTTTCAAATGTTTTCTTTGAACTCATTTACCTGAGTCGTTCTTGAATAGGTTACAGAGATTGTTCGAATGGACCTGATGTTTAGAAAATTTACCTTTCCTTTGAGAGTTGATTTGTGACATAGCATGTTATAAACTCTTTTTTTTTTTTTTTTTTTTTTTTCCATTTCAGAGCATGGAGGATGAATCAAAGTGGGTTGAAGATCTTCTTAAGATGCACACTGCGCGGGTGCGTGACATCGAGCAGCTCACAAGTTTGGACTTCTTCCGAAAGACCAGTCGCAGCTACACAGAAATCCTCTCCCTAAAGACATATCTGCATACGTTTGAAAGTGAAATTTAGCTTTCTAACCTTACTCAGTGCATCCTTTTATCAACTGGTGTATATTTTTATATTGTTTTTATATTTATTAATTTGAAACCAGGACATTAAAAATATTAGTATTTTAATCCTGTATCAAATCTTAAATATTAAACCCTTGTGTCATTTGTTTTGTTTCTCTAATGTTTAATATAGGTATGTCTCTTGGTTTATTTAGTAGCGCTTGTAATACTGCAGCTTAAGTCCTTACTCCAAGCTTTTAAGTGGTGCTGCAGAATTTGATACGTGAATCAAGGAAATATTAATTTCCCATGCTCCTTTACCACACTTGTAGTCCTGTACTTTGTATCAAAATACTGAACATGTAAAATTACATTCATTTACTGTTGACTATGTGACAGACATATTTAAACCCTATAGACAAATAGCATCTTAAATATAATAAACCACACATTCAGTTTTTTTAATGTCTTTTGATTTCCTTTCACAGGGACATTCAGAGGGACTTGTTAACAGCTGAGTGCTGCCAGATCTTTCACATTCACCCTTCTCAAGAGCTTAGGTTTTCTGGTAAGAGTAATGACAGGAGCCCAGGTGCCCTGCCCCAGTAGTCAGCAGTGAGAACATAAAGCAGACATCTGCAGTAGTAATTACTGGTTAGGTTTTGCTGTAGGGGCAGAGCTGGAAGAGGAGGTAGGTTGGTGTCACAAGCTCACCAGCAGTACCCCACGCTTGGGGCCACTTGGCCGTGCTCTGGGGCTGTGGGGAGGGCATGAGCTAACAACATCCATCCACTGTTATCCATCGGACTGTGTCACATCCCTCCTCTCCCACAGCTGGCCTGGGCTGGTTCCTGGGAATCCCTTCTCTGTTGTTCGCTGTTTTGGCTTCAAAGGAAGCTGAGATAAGTTCAATGTGGAAGGAGGTGGCGTTGCCAAAAGCTCAGCAATGGGCTGTTAACTAGAAGAAAGTCTGATTTTCTGTGTCTAATTCTAATGGTCAGAATGTGCAGAGTTTTCCCCTAATCTGAGACTGATTCCAAGTCCTACTGCCAACCCCCGTTCCCAAAGGAACCTTCTTGGCCTGATTGCACATATGTAACTTCTGGTAACGTGACCCCTATACAGTGCATGTGATTTACATCCATCTACTGGTCAAGCAGGCCAAGTCTTTGTTGGTTACTTCTGTGCAGATGCAGTCTCATAATCGTGGCAAGCCCATAACACGTCACTGATGGCACAATCCCAAGCTAATGGAAAAGATGCTGTTCTATACTGGTGTTTTAGATAAGGCCTGGTCGGGCTTGGACAGTTTTTATACAAAGCATATGGTATGTGTATGGTTGTGTAGTTAGAAGATGTAAAAGGTAAATTATTGTTTAGAATACTTGCTGAGGAATTTGGAAAAACAATGAAGGCTGAACCAACTGGTGACTTTATTACAAAGCCATCATTTGGGTTTGCAAAGTTATCTCTCTATTCCAAAGTGGTTTGAATCTGTTTTCTCTTTGAGGGCTGGCTGCAAACGTAGGAGGAAAGTGTGAAGGGGTGGAAAACATCTCAGCCATGTACACAGATGAGTAGTCAGGTCTCTTAAGTAAAATTAATCTGTCACAATTTTAGCAATTTATATCCTTGTTGCATCCATCTAATAGAAAGTAGTAAACCAGAATTAGTCATGTTAACACTGATGATTTATCATTACAATATTTTAGTTCTTCTGACCAGTAGGATGAAGTCTTATTATTCTAGGTGCCAAATTCTGTTTAAATTAGAAGAGCACAAAATACGAGTGCTTTAAAATCCCCCCAAAATGTTAGGATGGAAATTCTGATAACTACGCAGAGCTTTGGGAAACATCCTATTCTTGCAACTTAAAAATTGTCTCTTGTGGTTGTCTGGTAGCACAGAAATATTTTTCTGTAAGCTTTTGGCAGGGCTTCCTGCCATGATAAACTTTACATTTTTACATCTGCTACAAAGGGTATTTCCTCTGGATTTAAAAGTCTTCAGTTAAGTCTTAACTTTTCCAACACTGACTTTAGCAATGTGATTGTCCATAAACTAAACCCAAGACCACCACTACTGTGTTGCTTTAACATTCATCAGTTGCTTTTTTTTAAATTTGTTTTTCTTAATACAGTTTCAAAGAGTAGTTCCTTTATTTTCTCTCAGAATAAGATGATATTTATATCAACAGAACATTTAAGCTCTGAAAGATATTTTCTTCATGTGTTTAGACAAATTTGCTTTTGAAATACAGTTACTGATGTTTGTTGGGAGAGCTGGTTTAACTCTATCTTAGTTTCACTAAAGAATGATTAGTGTGTAGGCAAGTGTGATTATTTTTTTTTTTCTCAGTTGCTTGCTGTGAGAATAAATACTGGGAATTTCTGCTCTACTTACTTCTCTTCAGCCGTTGGCCCCATGCTGCTGTATGGTATTGCTGTTTTATTTTACCATGCTGGCAGAAGTAGCTGTGCTGGGGTATGTTTGTGGTGACCTCTGTGAATTGCACGTTCTTTTTTACTTGTTGAAAGATGTCTTATCAACAAAAAAGCTCCAGTGCAAAGATAAAGCCTTGTAAATCCCCCTAAGCAATACAGGCTCTGTAGGAACAACAGACTTTTTAAAGCAAACTTGTAATTTCCCTTTCATATTCATCAGGGCGAATGTTAGCTGAGGGCAGCGTGTAGGAAGGAACCCCTCTGCTTTCCGTTCATGTTTGAGCATTCTGAAAATCTGAAATAGTGTTTGCTTCTGTTGCATATTTCCTTTCTTGATATTACTTTGGTTTCTGGAAGAGGTCCGCTGAGGAGAACAAGCACTGAATTTGTCTGTCAGGCAAACACCAGTTTTGAGGGTTTGGGTAATTACTGTTTGCAATTGGTGATGTAAATGTGGGGCTTGTTTAATGAGTTAGAGGCAGTTCAGTTGAGCAATTGTCAAGGCAACAAAAGCCATAGGTGTTCTGCACACCTAACAAAGTTCTTTTGCTCTGGGAAAAATCCTCCGGAGGTAGTTATGCAACTGGAATATCCCTGCTAAGGGAAACTGTTACTTTTTTTAACCCCTTTTTCACAATCGCATACCAGAACAGAATTAAAATCAGTAGTAGATAAGCACTGAAAGCAGGTCAAGTAACCTGACCAAAGGTAAGGTATGGTTAAGATGGCAAAACTATAGGAAAAGACACTATCCTGTACTCGCAGAGCCGACATAATTACCACTGATGATTATTAATTATTATTCTGTCCTGGTCAGCTAACAGTTTGATTAGATATATACTCATTGGTTACTGCTACTTCTCTGTTCTTCATTCCCAGCCTTTAGTCCTTTTGTGGTGTTAGATGCAGCGTTAAACTGTTTCTGCACTCGCTTGGATGTTGACAGTTTTGGTAATGGAAGGTCTGTTTGTACAATGTTATAAAGCACTTTCAGCTCAAGGAATGAGAAAATTTTAAAAATAAAACTATTAGGTCTGTGTCATCTTGTGAAGATTTGCCAGTATTCACAGGGATATCGTATGAGTAAAGTTAAATACCCGTGTTTAATTGGCCAGTGTCGCTGTGTCCCTGGGGGCTGCTACAAAGCAAGCCTGTTCCCAGCTTCTCAGTGCTTTATGTGCAAACAGTTGGTCCACTGCAGGTAGTGAAGATTTTAACAAATGAAGGAAGGCCAGAAAAACATCAGCAGCGATAAAGAGATCTTCCTAAAGAAGGAAGTTGCCCATTTCAGGAGACAGAAGATGCAGAAGGTCCGGGAGATGCTGGCAGAAGGGAATGGTGGCTGGAGAAGATTTATTTGGAAGGTCTCTAAAGTCCCTGTTCCTTCCCTCTGCATCCAGCCTCTTGTGATAGACCAGTTCTTCACATACAACAGATGAAATAGTTCCCTACTTTTTCTGCACAGAGCCAGAAAACAGAAAGCTTTTCAGGAAAGTTGAAGGAGTTCCCCTCTGAAGTTGTCGCTGGTTGCAGGAGTAGCATGTGAACTCTGGCAGGGTTGGGGCCTATGCGGTGAGGACAGAGTGCAAGATCTGGCCTAAAAGACACAAATTTGTAGCAGCTGAAGCTGATGTTGCAGTGATCCTTCATTTAAGTCTCACATCCACCCCAAATGTCTTTAATTAACTTTACATTTGCATTGCAGAGCAGTTCTGCTTAGCTCAGCTGCTCTCTGTGGGAGACAGAGGAGACACTGCTCGTGGTGCTAAGCAGCATGAGAAAAGTCCTTTTTGTGAATCTAGTTTCCATGTCCCTTGCTGCAGTCCCACACAGCCATTGCACTTGACCCGAGCTACACAGTACATTCAATGCTAATAAGAGTATTCTCTGGTCTGGACAGACCTGCCAGCAAATGATTAGTACCAAGTTAACTGTACATCTTCCAAGTGGGGCCATAGGCATTTGAAATGCTTAAAGTTCAGCCCTCGTTCAAGACAGGAGGAAAAAAAAAAAAAAAGACACTTTAAACATTGTGGAAAAATACCTAATCTCGTTTCTTTACACTTGTTGTGTAAATATAAGATAAGAGCACTATTCCCAAGGTTACCGCAAACAGCCCATCACTACAGAGTACAAACTAACATTTACTAAAATGTATGTTGACACAAAAAGCAGCATTGCTGCAGTCAACTGCAGTAAAAGAAACCACAGCTTTCTTTTGCTTTTACAAATCAAAAGTTTGGGATGTAACCTCCTCAGACTGGCCTTCACAAATTAAGATCTCTACCCTGCTACTAGCATCTACAGAATGTGCATTGTTCTTCTGGAGCCTTACTTTGTCCCACTGTTTTATAAATGCGGTAGGGAAAGGCAGGCGGAGGTCACCCTGGTTTCATCTGCAGGTTTCACCATGGAGAGGAGATCAACAGGCAAAGAAGTGAGTAATCGTGGATTAGCACAGCTGTAACTGATTGACCCTAAAACTGGAATTTACTAGAAAAGAGGTGGGGTTATTTGTTATCATAAACCCTCAATAGAAAAGGAGGAAATCCTTTGCAGGGGATGTTTTCCTGAGAAGTTTTGTGTTTCCTCTGCCGAAAGTAGGGGACAATTTCATCTGTTGTATGTGAAGAATTGATCTATGAGAAGATGCAGGGGGAACAAAGACTTTATAGACCTGCCAAATAAATCTTCTCCAGACCCTGTTCCCTTCAGCATCTCCTGGACCTTCAAAATGTTCTGCATCTTCTGTCTCCTGAAGTGTGCAACTTCCTATCTTATCTCTTTATTTATCACTACTATTTTTTTTTTTCCTGGCCTTCCTGTTTTCTTCCAGCTTTGATCTGTTCACTGTGTCCAAACAGCTCTGGTATTAGCCTAGCCAGTGCAATTTCTGTGCATATGCATCTCTCTGCTGAATGGGGTTGTTGCCATCTCTTCTAGCTTTTAATTCTGTCAGGTCTTGCACACTCCTGCAAGAGGAAATGACATGGATATATCTCCAGTTTCTCCTATAGTACAATTAAACCCACAGGACCAGCTTTTGCAGGTGAAAACCCTCTTCAGAGTGTTTTTGGAAGTGACTTCTGCCTGTGCATGTAGCTTTGCAAGGAGGCATTTAATGTCATTGAGGGTAGGACATCAACCAGAAGTTCTCCACACAGGCCTTGACCAACTAGTCAGTTACTAACAACTGAGAAAATACCGATTTTCTATGAATAATGTAAATATTTTCTCCTCTGGGAATGTGAATTTTGAGTTCAGTCCAGCTAAGTCAGAGGTTGGGAACTGTCTCAGCATTGACTTCAGTGGGAATTGTCAGACCATCTCCTCCACTCATCCACCCCTTTTGTCTGACAAATTCCCTAGAATGGTGTGATGGCTGTAGTTTCACATGCCCTCTTCCTGATACATATTGTCATTTGTGCTTTTAGTCCTTTCTGTATTGATAGCTGGCTGTTGGGATGTGTTTTGGGGTGCATGGGTGTGGTGTTCTGGGGAATTTCAGAGTCAACAGCAACTGCACTGTTCTCTTCTCCTCTGTCATGCAACCACATGAACAGTTCTTCCTGCCCCTCTCACTTTATCAGATGCTCTACTGCCTTAACCACGAATGCCTCCCCATGCCCAAGGATCTCTGGGTGAATTCATGGTCTGTAGTGCACTCTCTGGCTGCACTTGAAAGATCTAGAGAAAAGGACAGCATAAATAGGGACGCAAAGAAATGGCCTCACGTTGCACCAAATGAGGTTTAGGTTGGGTATCAGGAAGAACTTCTTCATGGAAAGGGTGGCTAGGTGCTGGAACAGGCTGCCCTGGAAAGTGGTGGAGTCACTGTCCCTGGAAGCATATAAAAGACGTGGTTGTGATGGTTAGCAACGTGGTTTAGTGGTGGATTTGGTAGTGTCAGGCTGATGGTTGGACTTGGTTATCTTAAGAATCTTTTCCTACGTAAATGATTTTATGAAACAGGTCACAGATGGTGTTCTATCTTCTGGCATGCTGTATCTAATCTGTGTGGGCTGCAGGCTGGTCAGATGTTAGTCCTTTCCCACGTGAGAAAAAAGTAATTTCCGGAGATTATCCACTAGCATAAAACCTTTGATTTCAAAGTTTCTCCTTAATGGTAACACCAGAAGAAATTTTTGCTGCCTTAGAGATATAAGGCCTGACGTTTTTTTAGTGTTTCTTCTATGGCAATAAAGAAGTCTGTAGAAAAATAGTTCCTTTTGTTCATTTATTTTGTTGAAGAAGAAAACCATTATGTTTAACATGCTCAGCTGGCCTAGCAGGCATCCAGTCTGAACTAAGGATGCAACTCCATGGCTTTCATCTTCCATGCTTCATGATCTTATTTCTAGCCTTTCTCAGAAGGTTTCCATATGCATTCATGAAACCTGGGAGCCCCCCGGTGGTCAAAATCATGAGCTATTCTGGTTGTTACCCCAAATCTGATGTAGTTCTTAATCCAGTTTTAAACTTAATTCTTGGAGTAATCATTGAGAAAAGATTCAATCAGTTGAAAAAATAGAAGTCTGGATGGTTTCCTGGTTCTTTGGAGATGACCTTGTTACAGCTCACTCCTCTTGGTCCTTATTTAATGCTGTCTGCATCTCTTTCCCAAGACTGGGGGATTGCCTGTTATTTTATCTTTCTTCCATGCATGCTTCTCCCCCCCCCCCCCATCTGCTGTCCTGCATAGGACATCTAGCCAGGTTCTCATCAAAAATCCGTCTGACGATGTTCCAGTTGTGCACTGAATAATGTAGTTAACGTATATTCCATGCTTATTGTCTCTTTGTCTTCCAGATTGGAAACATATGTGATTCAGAAAGCTTTGGTGTGCTTAATTTTCATGTTGCTCTGAAGTTGGAGAAAATGTTCTGTGATTCCTTGGGGAGTTATTTTGTTGTTTTTGTCCAGTCCCCCAGGAAGAGTTTTCCTTCATGGGAAATTGCATGTTTTTAAAAAGTGTTTCATAGTACAAGATAAGCAAAAGTATCAGCTACCTGGAGCAGGTTTACAAGGGAGGAGGAAAAGGTGAGGTGATAATGGGGAAGGGAGAGAGGAGCAATAGCCCCTTTGATTTCCCCTTTAGCAGCTCTGATGCTGTATGTTCTTCCCTGACGTATAGCCAAAGAGGGTAACAGCTACACAGTTGGGCTGACACCCACGACATCACGGCTGTTTGTGCTCTGCATCCCAGATCCTAGGATGGTCCCATGGAGATGCTGGAGTCACTACACAGAGTGACTTGCAGAGAAAGGCCTAGAACCTCATCTCTTCCCAGTACTCTCCCTGCCCTATAAGAGTGAAAGGTAGATGGGTATTTATGAGAGTAAATACTTCAAGGCTTGTTATTTGTAACGTTATATTACAGCACCTACCATGAAGGTCTGAAGCTTCTAGCCTGTAGTACAGTTACAGCATTTGATGCTATTGGGGAGAATGGAAAATCTCACTCAAAATTTCAGCACCAAGTAGGACCTGAGTAGGTTTTGCAAGGCTAGACTAGGACAGGGTGGAGTTTGGAGCTTTGCTTGTACCATAAGCATTACCTGATAAAGAAAGAAGTATCCGAAACTCAACAGCCTTAGAGTCTGCCCTTCTGAATTTCACCCCAAAGGGTGCACAGGTACTTCTAGAGGTAAGGCTCTTTCAGACCACTGCACTCCAACTCAACATTGAAGGCAACTGGTCTAGGAAACTGCTAGTAAGAGCTGCAACAAGCTGGAGCTCCAGTGGTGTTAAGCTGTTGACTTCATTGCCCTCTACTAGAAGCTAGATCCAGAACAGTAATGATAAAAAATAAAAAATGACAAGCCTGAATGTGTTCATGATCAGATTTTGTCTTCTTATCCCTTTTGTGTCAACATCATTCTTATCTTAACAAGCTCTCCTTCCTTTCTGGTATTTAAATAACCCGCCCACTCCCTACCAAAATGTATTTTTTTAAGCTGCAAGCACACCTCTTCTGAATAAAACATGAAAATGTTGCAATTGATTCCTGGAAATGAGGCTTGTTTAATTTTTGTATTTATTTTATGGATTTGGATTTATGAGATCACATGCCTTATTTTATGCCCTGGGTGCCTTTGCTTAATTCTAGTTTTAGTCATAGAAAAGATTATATTTCCTTTCTCTTAATTAAATGTACACCAGTAAATAAAGCTTGCACAAATAATCCTTCTCCAGCAGCCACTTAGTCCATCCCCACATAACTTAGTGCTGTTTTTTGCCTGAGGATATATTCCTGTGGGACTTTATGGAAAGGCTTAACAAGTCACCACCTCCAGCAGAAGGTTAAATTTCCTGGCATTGCAGAAGTGGATTGTGTGAAGTTCCTGGGCTCTGGACATGGACTCTTTCAGCTGCACTGAGTTGGGTGAAGAAATCACTGCCTCCTCTCCCTGCAAGGGTTAGTGTTTCCTCCGTGCCTGCAGAATTGCTTCCCACTAACCCACTCCAGTTGGAGTTACAGATGATTTCACTGAGCAGTTCAAAAACTGGAGAGAGACCTGTTTATGGGACTCGTTTTACTTGGAAATAGGTTATGAAGCAACACAGAAAATGTCCAGTTAGATAATCAAAAAGAGTGGTAATTAGTGATGGAGGGGCTGAGGGACTATAGATACTTTCATCTTGGACAACTGGAAATAGGAGAAATTCCTTATTCCTTCACAGCCCTTGTCTGTTTCCAACACAAAGCAGCCTGATTATTTTAAATCACCTTTACTAATGGGTCAAACTAATCCGGTTACCTGTGTTGATGTGGGCTTGTTCTGTAGCACTATGAGGCAGCTGAGCCTGCAAAACAACTCATTACTACCCAAAGGTTTTGTGGCTGTTCCACCTCATCTTCCAGTGGCCTTGTGCTGGTTCCAGTCCTCATTTTATTGAGCCTTTTATTGAGCCTTGCTCAATCCAGATCATTAAACATGCTGAAAATTAAGTTTGTTTTAGACTAAGTGATCTTCCTGTCAGTTCAGAGTGCTGGTGTGGTGCATCTCATGAGGAGGCTGGGGACAGACATTGTCTTCTGCAAGCTCTCAGCTCAGCCCATCCCCTGGCACTTCATCCTGGGGCTGCTCCCAAAAGCAGTAACTGGGGGCTCAACCATGGGGGCTGTCACCTGCTAACGAAGTAAACTTCTGTTGCAGTTTATGACAAGTGAAAATGAGTATGTCTGTAGAGTACATCCAGGTATCAAACCATCTCCTCAGCTGCAGTGGGGCAGTTCCCACTTTTTCTTGCTATTCTTTCTTCTAACACTGTCCTGCTTAAGAGAGTTTCAGGTGAAAGCATGAGGACTTTGCTTGTACAGAAGTCATTATTTGACAGAGTTTTAAGGTAGTTGCCCTACTACCTGTTTGCTCAAGCAGACACACTACTTGACTTCTAATGTTGCTGGCAGTTTCCATTGACTCCAGGGAGATTCACTCCTTGTTCACAAGCCCTGGAAATAGGGCTCTGGCTTTGTTGAGCTCCCTGTCCAGCAAAGCATTTCAGGAACTGTCTAGGTCCAGGTACGTGTCAGTGTTTGAGGCAGCTGCTGGGAATGCTCTGTGAGTGAAAAACATATTCCTTTTCAGAGTGCCAAGGTATTTCTGGCCTGGTAACGAGATCAGGCCATTTGTGTGAGCTCCTCCCTTCCACAACCTTTGTGTCTGTAGACCTATTTCAACCAATATTACTGCTGGGTGAAGGCCTGAAAAATCAGGGTTCAACAGGTGTTATAAATATGAGAGACAAGCCACCCAGAGATCTCCTTGAAGAGAGGATCTCTGCAAATTGGCATGCATAAACTGGTGGATCACTGACCTATTTGCCAGGAGATGCAAACACTGTGGGTATGTTTTGGCTTCTATATGCTCATGTGTCCTGTACGTACCACTGTTCTGAAAAGAAGCCACCAGCCATGAGGAGAGGTGGGGCTGACGAGATGAAGTTTCAGCCAGTTCCACTGTACCAGACAGCATTCATGGAAAAATCCCTATTACAGCACCTTATTCTTGCCTGCACAAATGTTCCCTGCAGTGTGTTCTTGCTGCACTTTGAACAATCCCAGGGCTGGTGTTTAACCACTCACTGGCAGTCTGTTCCCCTTCCCCACAGGGCTCCTTGTGGGATTTTTTCCTGCACCGTTATCCTCACTGTTTCACAGCTTGTTTCCAGCTGAAGAGCCTCTCACTGCACTGTCCCAAGCCCATTTTAGTTATTTCTCTCTGTTGACTGTCTTACCTTTCAGTATCCAGCATTTTTGCAGGGCTGCAAGAACAAGAGGAATAGTTTCTGCAGTACCTCACTGCAAACATCAGTGTATGTAGGATCTTCTTCTGCAAGTTGTGCTTAACATTTGAACGAAAAAAACCTCCTATTATTATGAGATTCATCTGTGCTTCCTTTGATACCCTCTATTTGCTATATGGAAAGCAGCATTTCCCTCTGAAAGGTGCTTAATATCGTCCAGTCTCTCACCCTGGCTTTATATTGAATTATCTTCAGATCCCAACTCTACGCTGTGAATTATTTTTCGTCCTCCCTGACCAGGTGGAGCACTGCCAAGCCATTGACTAACCACATTTATTGAGGGAGCAAGAGGATTAGTTTTACATTGTGTCCTATATGTGGTCAAAACTTGGGATTCTCCTGGTTACCCAATCTGCACAAATTAGTAAATTTATAAGTGTAAAACAGTTCCAAGAAGTTCCTTCCCAACCAAGAGGAATTTCAGTGTGCCAGACCTTTCTAGGAAAGATGAATGTTTCATCCTGCACAACATATTTTATTGCTAGAATAGATGAATACGAACTGTTACGGCAAAGTAAATTGAATTATATTAAATAACAGTTACTTCTCTTTGGCCTGGCTTGTTATCCAAAACCCTGGAGTCTCGAAGGCTGGCTAAGAAAAGGAGAACTGGTGTTCTTGCTCATCTGATACTGTTTATTTCCGGGGAAGTCTTCTACAATTTAGTGAGGGGTTTGGGAGGGGTGGTACAATGGGAAACACTGTCAATGGTGCACCCAAAATAATTCAATTTCTGGGAGTCCCGTCTGTTCTGAGCGTGCCAGAGCTGCTGGCACAGCACCCCTGGCCATCCCAGGGTCCCAGAGCAGATGCATGGATGAGCACAGCACATCTGCTGTCTCCTGGGACCACAGCTGGATCCAGAGCATCTCAAAGCCAGGGTTCAGAGCAGCAACCATGTCTTTGGTGTGGAAGCTGCCCAGACAAACTCCCCAGCTGGAAAAAGAAGAGGCACTGCAGGAAACATGGCTTTAGGGTAGCTCAAGTCAAATGAAAATTAAAAAGTTGTGTTTTTCTAGATAAAGTAGGATGCCAGCAAAGAAGAAAACTCTTCTCAGTGTCTCCACTCTTTTATACCTCTTTTGTAGAGACACTTACCCCTTTGCAGCACAACTCCTGGGTGAAATACTGAGCAATTGTACCTGGGTACAATGGATAGGTGTTACCATGACAATGTCATGGCTTTCAAAACATGCCTGTTATTGGACTGTGGGTTTGATCAGTCACATCAAGTCTGCATCAGGGTGTGCTCATATCACACTCATATACTTAAATTGGTTTAATTTTTGAGGGCACTTGAGCATGTAAAGTGTTTTTCTACGACGGGTTTTGCTCTGGGGGAGAAGTGCATTGGGGTGTTGGAAAAAAATATTTATGAACTGCAAATCCTTTCATATCTTTTGGCTTGTCTGCCTCCCCTTCTGTAAAGCAGAGTAATCCTCTCATGTACTTTTTTTTGGCTAGTGTTGTGAGGATAATACAGTGTTACACTGCACTTTCTAAGTGTAATATGCTGTGTCCTGGTGCAGTCCCAGTGCTGATACCAGATTTGACTAACCTCCACTTAAGGGTAATTGTCGTTATCTTGGTAACAGGGGGCTTTGTGTTAAAACACATTTGGTCTCTTACACCATAAATTACAGGATCGAACTTTTCTACACAGTGACACCAGCTGTGACTATGATACATGTTCCCTTTGGAAAGAAATCACAGTTTCCAGTTTTCCATGTCTGTCTAACCATGTCCTTGGCAAATCACTCAATCATTACTCCTAGTTCCTAACCTGTACTAAAAATAATGCAGATTGATTTTCCAGAAATGGTAACGTATGGTTGCAAACAACCTTGATCTTTATAAGAAAGTATTATGTGTGTCATCTGCAAATTACATGTATAAATTTACTTGTCCAGTGCATTTCTGTATTACTTCCGCATGCTGGAATAGTAATTGTTTGCTCCATTAGCTTGAGTTTATTCCAAAATTCATGGTCTGGGGAGTTTCTTGTTTGTTTATTTTCTTGTTTTTAAGTATTCTGAACTGTGGTGAATTCTTATATTCATTGATTACAAAAAAAAAAAAAGAAAAAAAAAAGAAAAAAAAAAAAGCTTATGAAAGAAAACAATCCCATATCTCTAAGTGTGTCTGCAAAATAGCAGTGATTAAAAGCCCTTATATAAGGGCTTAGTATTTCATGTCCTACCAGGTAGTGAGCTTTCAGTAAGAAAACAAACAAAGCAATCTCTGTCTGCTGATGAGATATTTGGTATTATAAATTATCAAACAATGTAAAAAATACCTTTTATTTTGGTTAGATAAAATTCCTTGGCCTGAGGTTGTCCAGGAAGTTGAGAAATGTGTTTTTGGAAAGTTTTGGAGGAAGAGAGAAAAGGGAAAGTAGGTTTTGACATTTTTGACTACTATCTTAACATGAGCTGGTGACTACTCTGTACTGTTTGTGCTAGTGCCGGTTTTAGCTTACAAACTTCAAGACTTAATAAAGTATCTGATTAACTATCGTAAAAACAAACACTTAACATGCAAATTCCTTTCAAATTCAGTGTTTTTTTCCTTTGTATTTTTATGTAGTACATTCACGTCAACTGTTTTCTTCCCAGTATAGATGAAATTTTAAATGTCAAGCCATTGAAGATCTGTAAGCACTTAACAGCACTCAAAGTAGTTCTGAAATGATCTTTAAATGTTGAATTAAAATAACTTCTTACAGTGAAATAAGGGGTAAGATACATGTGTAACAGGCAGATGGACTGAAAAAAATTAAATGTGCAGAATGTTAAGTGGTGTCCAGGCAAAAGATATCAATGTCAAGCTAGTACCTCTATACAGACCCCTTACCTTTTTTTTTTACACATACAAGCACAGTCTTTTTTTTTTTTTTGACTCATTGTGTTAAATCTGTTCAAACATATCAATAAAGATAATGTTTAAAAAGAACAAGATGAAGAGATGAAGTCAAAACATGAAAAATCAAGTAGCAACTCTTTATTTTCTTTTATTTTTATTTTTTGTTTTTATTTTTCTTGGCAGGGAGGCTCAAATCAAGTTCAATTTTTTCTGGGGTTAAAAGATGAAATCAGAACCAAAATCCATAATCTTTTTTTTTTTTTTTTTTTTAACTGTTAATAAAGCAAGTTTCCCATCTTAAATTTTCTTAAGCAATGCAGGACATAATTTAAGGTGTTCAATTTACATTGAGCAGTGCTCCTTGAAATAGCTGCCAGAGTGAGGGATAATTGCAATAGGACTTAAATCTGGGAGCATGTCTGAAGAGTATCCAATGGGATCCCCAACCATTTTGCTCCCCCATCTCTTTGCATTTTGCAGGGAAGTGCCATTACAGTCAGATCAGCAAAGGAAGAGGGTGAGATGAGAGCACTCACAGATGAGACTGGTCATCAAATAACCTGAGATAGAGAAAAAAAAATCCCAAGAAATCAGGGAAGCCCCTGTGGTGGTCCCTTCCAGCAGGATTGCTCCTTGAAGCAACACAGAGGTTACAAATAAAAGCTTGGTGAAGTTTCTGTATTTCTTTTCCTCGCATAGATATTTGCAGTTAATTTCAATGGGTAATTCTACCACACTTTGGGAATCCCATCTCATATACCAAAAAAAAAAAAGAGGTCTTGAACCTGACTTGTTTGAAATCCCCAGCTGCCAGCTGGGATTGCCCGAGGGCATTTTGGTGACCAAGAGGCAGGACAGGAGCTGCAGCTCCTCTAAATGTGGCAGAATCAGGTAGCAAAGCCCTGTATGGCAGAAACTTGTCTGTGGTTGAATTTCTTCCTTTTCTGAATACCCCTTTGGTTGTTCATCTCTTTTATTTTTCTTTTATTTCATTTTCTTTTTTTGTTCCTGGGGAGAATGGGCCGCAAAAATATTGTTTTATGGTTTCTGTTAAGCCTTGTGGAAGGGGGCAGTACTTGTTTTTTGGTTTGGGGTTTTTCTTTTTCTCTTCTGAGTAACATTAAATGCCAAAGCCTGTCTGGAGAGGTGGAATCACAGTGTTGGACTAAGAGCCCTGAGTTTCTTGTCCAGGTTTGAGCCTTGGCTCCAGTCGATGTTGACTGTGAGACGAGCAGGAGATACCCAGCTCTGGGAGGTCTGTGCCTCTTCCTGAGAGCGAGCAGGTCCAGACACGGGAGGAGCTTGCAACTGCAGAGCCAGACATTACTGGAAGAGAAATTACCAGAAGAAAGTTTAAAGGAAACTCGGGATTAAATTAAGAGGGTTTGTAAACAAACTCTCTCCTGTTCATGGTGTCCTTACAGACCGGTCTATAAAGCTTGGCCCAGCCACCTCTAAGCAGCGTCTCCAGTAGCTGCCAGCATCCCCTTCCCCTCTGGGCATCTCCTCCAGCTTTCTGCTCCCCCTTGGCGAAAGGAGGGACGTTCCCTCTGCTCCCTGCATCCTCCCCTCTGACACTTTTCTCCCCTTCCCAGGATTTTTGGGGAAGACGCCATCTCCCTTCCCCACAGACGACTCCGCCTGACCCAGAGAGCGGCGGCCAGGACAAGGCAAGCTGGTGGCATTTCCTCTGCGGCTCGGCCAAGTCCTTTCAGAAGAACGTAACGTATTAACATACAACCAGCTGTGAGCAAAACGCATACCATCTGTCACAGCAATTTAAAACCACTGTTCTCATGGCCTGACTTCTTGGAAGTCATTGTAAATGCCATGGATCAAGTTAGCATAGGAGTCTGGGCTTTGCAGTTACTTTAGGGATGCCTCTTCTCGGGGCAGATGAGTGCGCTTCCAGCGAGAACAAGCACTGACGTCAATGATCTTTCAAGGTTGGGGTGTCAGGCTGTGTTAGAGGCTAAATGAACTGGCAGAAAGCCTACAAAGCCCAAGAGGTCATGTGTCTGTGCGAGGTCCCAAGCCCTGCCATGTTGAAGACTGTGGGAGCTGCACGTGGAGGGTGATGGACGATATGAGCTGCCCACCTCCACCCCAGTCACTGCTGCTGGCTCCAGGGACCATTTATCAGCATGTATTTTGGAAACCTGGGCCCAGTGTCAGCCTTGGGTAGGCCACACAGCTTGCTTCTGGGCTCCTCAGAGACCAACCTGGAACCAAGTGCACAGTCTGTGCTGCTACGGACGTGGTGCCTAAAGGTGGACAAAACTGCAGCATAACATCCCAGGTCTGCAGGAAAGCGTGAGGTGCTCAAACCTGGGAGAGCGACCTCCTGCAGAACATCTCTGTCAGCCTGCCCAGCTGAGCGAGGTGGTCTTTTTCTCCTAACTTTCACCCTCCAGGCCTCAGGGTATGGCAAACTTGGGAAATGTGGTGGGACAGGGCTGTGCACGTAGCCAGGACAAGTCCATCTTCATGCCTTTCCTGCCATGTGCTGTCCCCTGGTCCTGCTGCAGAGGCAGAGAATAGCGCTACCTTGGTAGGCATTTTGAACATATTTATTGTCCACTAAACTGAATTTCTGCTGTTCCATTACTTTTTCCCTCTTCTTCAGTTCCAACCTGAAAGCTCCTTATGGAGATTTGAGTACACGGTGACAATGCTACGACCTTTCTCAACAACATTTGTAATTTCAACAGAAAGATGATGTGTGTTTGTTTGACAAGATCTATTTCTAAACTATCTGCTGCATTTAACCGCATTTCCTGCCACCCCTTCACTTCCAGTTCTCTGCTTTCTCAGTCCAATCACGGCTATTCTGTTGTTTCGCCTGCACTCAGTGCCAGGCAGGTAAGTCTGTAATTCCTTATGTTGTCCTGGTCGCCTCTTCTGAAAACTGGCCAGACTTCAATGTTTTTAACAATTCTGTATGTTTATCAATGCTCTGAGAAACTGGAACTCACTGCTAAAAACCTGTCTCCTGGATGAGACACTTGATTGAAGGTGATGTGGGCCTGCCACTATATTTAGGTCTACTTTTCCTACATTTTTCATTAGAGCATTTCACCAGCACCCCATTCAGCACAGTACAGGACTCAGACTCCTGTTTTCCTCCAGACACACACACAAAAATGTAATAAAAATAAAAGGGAGGGAGGAACATTGCTAATATCTTCTATTACAATTCGTAGTTCTTCTACTTTTACTATCTGACCGTGAATAATTACTACCCTTAGGGGGCTTTTTTCCCCTCGTATTCTTAGGAAAAAAGTCACTTCCCACTGTCATTCCAATGGCCACACAGTCCCCTTTGTGTCCCATTGCTTCCCATCCTAGTCATGTACCTTTGCTGGTGTGTGATGCACAGTTGTTTTCAGCAGTTCCTTCCTTATTCATTGTGATATATGTGTTTTTGGTTTGTTTAATATTCTGTTGCTGGGAGAATGGTGGAGGGGATTGTTTGTGGAGGTTTTCACAAACTGATTTAATTTCCTCTCTAAGCCAGTTTGTGCTTTTGTTTTGTTTTGCTTTTGTTTTTAACTCCACTTGACCTCTTTTGTGCAATGTGAGAATGTGCCTTTTGGGGCATTTAGAAAATTGTGTTTAAATAGTTCCCAATTATCACTCACATTTTCCCCGTTTAAATTCTGTCTCAGAAACAATTTGGCTCATAATTGTTTTCAGCTTTGTGTAATTGGACGTCTTGAAAGCACTAAGTGTATAGAATTGCTAGTTTGGATCTCATTTGGGTTGCATGCAATTAATGTAAACCAGTCCTTCCAATCCCTTCCTTTGTAACTGTCAAGACAAGTCTAATCCTAGTGTTACCTCAAGTTGGCTGCTACATTTTTTATATGAGTGTCTGTAGGTGTCATTACATGCCCACTCCTGTCAGAGCTGTGTGGTCTCTAGCCCTTCACATCGTGTTCTCCTGCTTACACTTGGGAATCCCCCTGCTTCCTTTTCAAGCTGAAGGTGTTTCTTGATGCCCTTTAACATGATCAAGTGGGTAAGAAATACTCCTTCTTCCATCGTTTTTCCATTGCTGGTAAGAAGTGGAGAAGTGGTAAGAAAGAGGAGTGGATGACCTGTGAAAATGCAAATAAATGTTTCCCCTTGCCTTACCACGTTGAAAGTGGAATTTTGAATTTCTGTCTTGTTGCTTTTAGTAAAAGTTTTGCACAGCCTTTTGCTACAGTAGAGCAGGATCTGCTGATGGTGGCTCCCGCTGCAGGTAGCCCTACAGCACCCCTGGAGCAAGAGGAAGCGATAGCTACTCCTCATCTTAGTAGCTTTGCTTGCTTCAATTCCAGCTGCACTGAATAGTTCACTAAAATAAATTTCTATTTTTAAAGAAAAGATGAGACCCCATTCTAGGTCTAGGTCATTCAACATGCTGTTGCCACTGGGTTAGGAGGGAATTTAAACTGGGTCTCCTGCACCCACCAAGGGCTTATTTCCCTGGATGCTTCTGAAGGCTCATACAACACAACATTTACCCAGCCACAAAGTATTTATTTGCTTATTCTTTTTGCAGAGTGATTCAGTTGTTTCTCGCGTGCTTTTAAACTTCTTTCCTCAGCCATATTTCATTGCCAAGCATCCAGGATTTTAATTTAATGGCCTTGATTTGGTCCATAAAAATCTGCTTGTTTCATGGGAGAAAAACTCTATGCCAAAAGGGCCACTAATGAAAGATGATAACAGCCTTGCACAATGAAAGGAGGTATGGTACAGGGCAAACAAAAAGCCCTTTTACAACATTATAAGGTTGTTCCCTTCTGTTTTGCTTAAGGCTCTATTCATTTTAAACTGAATGGTGTCTCTAATTCCACACTCTCTAATTTTTCCTCCTCCAGGAAGACATTGATCAGTATCATTGCCTGGGTCACCACGTCAGATCTCAAGCGCTGCTACTGTTTACTCCCTCCCCAGAATGCTAACTTTGGTTTATTTACCCATCATTAGTAATCCTTGAGGTTTGGCTATTTTTTTCCTAACCGTACGATGAAAGTAATTTTCAGTCTGCTCGAAGTAAGAAGTCCACAATGTCTTTAAAAGCACAGCTGCTGAAGCAATCTATCCTACATTTGCGAAGAGGGATTTGTATGGTTTAAACATCATTACACAGCAAGGGCAGTTGTCGTCATAGTTGCAAGTTGATCGGTCTCAGAACTTGTTCTTGGTTTCAGTTTTCTGGACAGGGCTGCCCATGACAAGTAAAAATATATAAATACTCATTACAGCATATGCTAGGGAAACCTTCAGTGCTTGCTAAACACAAGTAGCTTCTTAGAGATTGGATTAAATACGCAACAGTTAATATGAATCGTGATAAAGGGAACTACAAACAAAACACCCAAAATCGTGTGGTTTAAGGAAGGTCTCGGTTATGACTGCCTCAGTTTCAGACAAAGCCTTTAGTTCCAGTCACCAACTTCCCTGGGTACTGATAAACGCGGGTGCAGATAGGCAAAATCTGCTATTAGCTGTGATTTCCTCTTGCGCAGTTTACTCTGGTTTCAGGCAGGGGTGAGCTGAACCAATGTAAATTGTGGTTTCTAGCACATTTTCTTACGTAATTAAGAAGATGGCTTAACCACAGCATCTGCAGGGGCTAAATCTTGGCTTTTGAGTCTCTGACTGGCCACCAAGCCACCCTTGCAGTAGCAGGAGCTGCTGGACTCTTCTGCCCAGCCTGGGAGAGGCAGGCCACCGCTGCTGTTTCTGGAGAAGGCATGGAAGGATGGGCAGTCCCAGCTCCTGCTGAGTCCTCAGTGGTGCTCAAAGTCCTCCCCTGCTGCCTTGGTCAACCACAGACCCCAGGTGAGACTCAAGATGAGGATAAATGCAAGGTGATGGGGATGAGCAGCAGGGCTTCCCCCTGGGGAGTGTGCACCTGCCCTTGGGCTTTGCTTGGTGGGCACAGCCTGGGGGACTTCAATTCCCAAGAGGAGGTCATTCAGCTGCAGAGCCTCTCCTGGGCACATGGGTTGACGGGTACACGTGTGATTTAATACAGAGGAGGGAGTAAGGGTAAGCACAGCCTCTGCAGTGCATACAGTGAGGTGTTTTGATCTCAGTAGTTTTGCTTGGCTGTTTGGCACTCGTGCTGTCCCTCAGTTTGCCGTATGTAAATCAGTAGTAAATGGGTTGAAACTTTTCCAGTGAAAGACTTTTATCCAGTCTTCCATTTTTTTAAATATCAAAACCAAAAATGTTCCCCAAGAATATGACTCTTTTGAAAACATTTTGCTTTGGGGAAGCATGAGTTAAGTCATTTAGTTAAAACTTAAAATGGGTTATTTCTTGACCTTGTTGAAAGAGAATGTTTCACTTCTTTAGTTTAAAAAAGACTGCGTTAACGTTAATACCAGGTTTTTAAAATGTGCTAGTCCATTATAAATCAACAGAAATCTCTAATGGAGAATGACTTTTAAAAAATGTTGTTTCATGTAAATATTGGTATTTTTTGAAATAATTTGGAAGGAAAACCAATTTCCAGATGTCAAAATATTCCTTGCATTAGACACTTCTTCTTGTCTTTCAACGGCTATACATTACAGATTACACCAATTCTCTCTAATTGTAATATCAGACTGTCTTTTCATATTTACTATAAATTGCTTTCATAACAGAAATGGCAGGATGGTAATGTGTTCTTTTGATTCAGTCCTCCTCATGATTCTTTCCTTTTTTGTTAGGAAAAAAAAAATTAGCTGAAGAGTGATGCTATTTCTCAGCAATTACTTGTTTTAGGTTTTTATTTTTTAGCACATTTAGCAAAAGCTAAACATCAAAACATCAAAATATTTAACTCTTTTTTTTTTTTTTTTTTAAGCAGCAGTTGGCTTGAAGCCAATATGAAACTCATGGATGGGAAAAGTAGTAGTTTTAGCATGGGAAAAAGAGCCTTTCACTTTTAGGTCACTGGTTCAGATCCTGCAAACAACAGACTGCCCTCAGCTTCCAGCAAGTTAAATGAACGCTCATGATGCCTCTCTTATCTGAGCCAGGTGCCTGGCCCAAATATTATATCACAGCCAGCCCATACATCTTACCATACAATAGCATGTTCTGCTTTTGTCTTGAGTGACGGGCATTTGTATATCCGGGTGCCATCGTATTTCACAGGACAGTTGGTGTGAGGGCTTCTGGCATGGCTCAGGAGGATTAGGACAGTTAAGTGACGAAGAAGACAATGTGGCACCCCATCATCAGCTTCCTGCTTCTCCACAGAGCTCATGTGCGATCCTCGGTACTTCCACTGAGGTCACAGTGAGCCGTGGCAACTTGTCCATGACTGACAAGGAAAACATGAGTGGGTATTCAAGCTCCCTTGTCAGCAAAGGCAGAGAACAAACTACCTCAAGAGTACAATGCAGACAATGTGTGGGGTGAGGAGCAGCCTGGAGCCAGCCCTTGAAAAGCAGAGCACGCTGCTGGGCCTGATGCGGGCTGAGGTCTGACTCCAGCAGGCTTTTTGTAGGAGTTTGGTGACTTGGTGTTGAGCAAGTAGAGCTCTGAGAAGCCATATGGCAGGGCCTGGGCAGCTCCCTCACCCAACAGGACAGCTGCTGGCTCAAGAAGTTACTCAAATTAGGATTTGGGGCCTAATGATCAGAAGTCTCTCAGGCTAGAAGAGAGATCTCAATGAGGAGTCTTACAGACAGCCTTTGCTTTTCAGTTGTCCCGTGGAGTGGGGATAGGTATTTCCCTACCTGTGCCTCACGAAGCAGAGAGAAATGTGGCCTTGGGATGTTATACTGCCCCTCATATGAGAGTCTCCTTGGTATTATCCTAGTTTTAGGGGCAGGAGGAGTATCTGAAGATCCCTGTCTACACTGATGGAGATCGATTCCAGAGGAATTGAAACTGATGAGTTCTTTGTTAGCTCCCCATTGGAGTGAAAAATAACTGCACCTAGGGAATTCCCCTTTTGTCCTCTGAAATTGAAGGATTTTGTTTGCTTGTTTCTTAGAACAAATTCAAAAGAAAAATGCTGTGAAAAATTGAGGCAGGCTCCTGAAACACTGTTTGTGGAGGAGCAAGCATGGGGAGACACCACTGAACAACTCCATCAGCTCCTGGTGCGAGGAGAGCTGCCTGATGACACTGCTGATGAGTAGGAGGAAAATGCTTATATTTTCCTGTGAAAATATCTGCATTTGCAGACCACTTCTTAGTCTGACTAAATAGTCCTTTTTTTTCAGCAGCTGAACCTCCAGGTGTGATGTTAATGGATGATGCCACTGCTATTTTATGGGCAAATGGCTTTCTAATGCACTAATAACACAGGTTCAGATAAGCTCATTAAATGCACTAGAACATGAAAAGTGTGCATTAGAAAGTGAAGAGTGATAACAAGCTTAGTGGAAGAATGAAAACAACAGTGGTATCATTTGCTTTTCATTGTCAAGAACAATACCAGTACCTGTTATTTGACTTTGGTCACTTGAAATATAAGGGAACGGAAAATTAGGCAAACTTTCCTTTTGGAAAACAGAGCAAACAGTTGCATCCAAAAATTGCTCTGAAACTAGGAGATAAATTCACAGAGCAAAAACCTAGTTTGTAAGTCTGCTTATCCTGAAAGGTCACAATGGGCATAGTCAGAGATGGAAGAAGTTACTGGTCAGGCAGTTGGGAAAAATAAATAGGGAGAAGAATGCCAAGGCATAGAGATGAGCTAAATATGCACCACTTAGTGCCCTAACGAATAGCAAACATCATTTATGTTGTTCTATGAGTCATGAGACATCTGGGGAAATATCAACTCAGTGAGCAGCACTGTGCAGTTGAGAAACGTGTTTAGGGGAAACCCAAATAAAGCTGGATTTCTTTGTCTGTGGGTTTCTTTTCTTTTTCTTTCTTTTTCTTTTTCTTTTTCTTTTTCTTTTTCTTTTTCTTTTTCTTTTTCTTTTTATTTTTATTTTTATTTTTATTTTTATTTTTATTTCTTTTTTTCTTTTTCTTTTTCTCTTTCTTTTTCTCTTTCTTTCTTTTTCTTTTTTTTCTTTTTCTTTTTCTTTTTCTTTTTCTTTTTCTTTTTCTTTTTCTTTTTCTTTCTCTATCTCTATCTCTATCTCTATCTCTATCTCTATCTCTTTCTTTCTCTTTCTCTTTCTCTTTCTCTTTCTCTTTCTCTTTCTCTTTCTCTTTCTCTTTCTCTTTCTCTTTCTCTTTCTCTTTCTTTCTCTTTCTTTCTCTCTCTTTCTCTCTCTCTCTTTCTCTTTCTCTTTTTCTTCTTTCTTCTTTCTTTTTTCTTTTTCTTTTTCTTTTTCTTTTTCTTTTTCTTTTTCTTTTTCTTTTTCTTTTTCTTTTTCTTTTTCTTTTTCTTTTTCTTTTTTTTTCTTTTTTCTTTTTCTTTTTTCTTTTTCTTTATTTTTCTTTTTCTTTTTCTTTTTTTTTCTTTTTTATTTTTATTTTTTATTTTTATTTTTTATTTTTATTTTTATTTTTTTTTTTATTCTTTTTTTCTTTTTCTTTTTTCTTTTTCTTTTTTTTTTCTTTTCTTTCCACAGGCTTTTTGAATTCCTCAAGGAGCATCCAGGATGGAATGAGATGAGATTAGGTCTGGTCTTCTTGCCCTACTTCCTCCAAGCAGGATCTGAGGTGTCATGAGAAAAACAGACCTCATGTTATTTTCAGACCCATTGCCTCTGAGCACTTCCAAAAGCACTCTGAAAAACATGAACAAATACATGTATAAATGCTAGTTCACACATATAATCCTTACTACAGGAGCTGTCTGTCTCCTCCTGGAGAGCTGCAGATCTGCAGAAGGACACAGAGCTGTGGTGGCCCCAGGACCACATGGAGATGGAGGTGTGCTGCCAGTGGTGCAGGAGCTGGTGGCTGCTAAGACAGCTCCATGGCCCCATGGACGGCTTGCAACAGGCTCTGAGCACTGGAAGCAGAAGATAACAAACTCTCTCCCTATTTTTTTTTTTTGGTCTTCCCCAAAGGGTCTTAGTATTGTTTCATGTGATGTTATATTCATTTCTCTGTCAAGAAGACTAAGTAGTGTTGGAACAGCACATCATAGCAGGGTGCCATGGGCAATGGCAAGCTTTAGCATCAGCATTGTGGTTGTATAAACTGAGTACATCTACATGATCTTTGCATAAAAAAAAAATCTCCACAGCTTATCCATCTTGAGAAGCCATGTGCTGCTGACATTTTTTTTTCCCAGAGTAGAGCTTTGCCCAATTCTACTTTTTGTTGTTGTTGTTGTTTAATTTAATATTATTATTATCTTTATTTTTATTTTTTATTTTTCTAGAAAAGGTCAGGGATAAAGAATAATAAGGCAAGTTTCTGTTACAATCAAACAAAGATGAGTTGGTTTACTGGGTCAAGTCCAATCCTGAAGTAACTTTGCCTCTTTCCTTCACTGATGTTGCACAAGAGAGAAATTTGTCTCCGCAGGCTTGGCCTGGGAGAACTGCTGCTGTTTCTGTGTGACAAACAGCCTTTCAGGGAAGGTATGCAATGTCTTCCTCTCTGCAATCTTTTTTCCAGATTTTTTAATCTTACTTTACTCTTGCTTCCTCCCTCTTCTGTGTCTGGCTAAGGGAAAGATGCCTTTTGCAGCACTGGGATACAGGCATGGGGTCAGGAGCGCAGAACATGTAATCAGCACTCCCCAGCTTGGTCTTTGGCCCTGCCAGTGATTTGCTGTGCGATTTAGAGCAGCTGACTGAACCTTTCTGAATCCAAATGATAGCCTGTCGTTTGCTTCCCAAATGGCAAGAAACACTATCCAAAGAGACTTAGCGAATCCAAATCAGAAAGTGCCAAAGATGAATTTTACATAAAATGTCTTCTCAGCCTTTAAATGCATTTGCAAGCTTTCACCTTAGTAATGGTGGAGCTTAGGAGATCCAAAGAGGCCCACCCACCCCTTCTGGCAGCTTGATATCTTCCTGTCATGCTTCCTTGCACTTCACATTTTGTTACAAACCTGTTGCTGCCCAGGGACTTTGATGCTTCAGTGGTTATTTACCTCTCCATGACAGAGTGAGGACTGAATGCAAGTTTTTCTTTCCAAAGGCACCAAGGAAGCCTGTAAGCATTAGCTGTAGAGAATAAGTCACAATATTACCTACGCTGCTCCATGGGGTCATGGCAACACTATTTGTGGTATTTGAGCAAGCTTGGTTAGAGAAAACTTGGACTTCTCTGCCTTGTGGCGTACACGCTGACACCAGAAGTGAAAAGGCTGGCCCTTAAGGTCCTACAGGTTTCTAAGCATGGCTCTGTGCAGAGCTGTACAGTCCTCAGCGAGGTCATTTAGAGATAGTTAAGGCATTTCTGCACAGCACCCCACTGTGTCCTGTAGATAAACCCTCTGTGTGTGTGTGTATGTATGTGTGTATACCTGTATATTGCAGCAGATTAAACAAGTATCTGCTATTCCAAGATCAATGTGTGTTTAGAGTTTGGATGAACCTAAAAACATAAACCAAGAATTCAAGAATGCCCAAAACACATAAGAAAACTGTATTTGGGCAAGACTTGAAGTAGTCATTTGTGGCTAGAGATCTCTGGTTTTCCCTGCTCCACCTCTTCTGTGTGAGGAGGAGAACCAGGCCTTAAAATACAGACCCACAAGACTCGGGGACTTTGAAAAGGCAGCTCAGGCCCATAACTAGTTAAAAAATAAGGCAAACAAGAAGGAGCCCAATTAAACTATTTTATTAGATGGGGAAGAACCACTGGTTGTGAAATTTACTGGTAGCCAAGTTTTCCTCCTGGCCCTACCACATATAATTATGCCTTAATTGTAGCTACTGGCTGTGGCACAAAGCTCATGCATATAAACAAGTCCCAGGATGTGCTGCAAAAATACACTGTATGGGAGGCATTAGTAAGAAGACAATCAGGAGCTGGAACTGTGTTCCCACATGGAAAGCTGCGGGTGGTATCCATACAGATAGTTATGTGTGCTGTCTTTGTAATGACATTAGTACTCCGTCACTGCTTTTCCTGGCACATTTCTAGCCTTCAGTCATTTGGACCGATGGTTACCAAACTGTGGTCCTCAGACCACTGGTGGTCCAAGAGGTTATGGTGAGTGGTCCACAGCTGGCCTGCAGAGCCATGCTGAAGAGCTTTCAGTCATGTTTTCAATTAGAAGTTTGATGACATAAGGTATGTGGTGGTCTTAGCATTAATGGTGGTCCCATTAACCAAAAGTTTGGAGACCACTGGCTTAGATAATCATGTAGACTGACACCTATTTGCGTTATGTTGTTTGAAGTTAAATGTTACAGCATGCCCTTTCCTTCCATGTGTTAGGAGCTGAATTGCCTGCTCTGCTTGTCAGTTTTAAAAATAAAGATATCATGAGGTAGTGACAAATACTACTTAGTGGTCTGCTCTTCCCAGTTTATGATTTATGAAGCTTGTCATTTCATATGTATTACTGTAGTCACGTATCAGAAATATTTTCTCAAAAAAAACTGCAGTATTTCAAGAGGGAAACAAGGGGTGTTAAAGTTTCATTTGGGAAAGGGAGGATTTGGATCTGGATTTTTGGAGGGAGGATTTTGGATTTGGATTTGGATTTGGAGGGAGTTGGGCAGATGTGGGGATAGAGCTAAGTAGCAGAGAGACTTCTGAGAGACAGTCATTGTAGCCTGTTGGGGAAGGCTAAGCTGAGATGAGTAAATAAGGAGATAAACACTATTTTCTTTGGGAAGTTCTGTTCATCCTTTTATTGCTTCCTTAGGTTAAAAACTGGGAAATTCTCTAAAAGGGAAAGTAGCACAATTTAGGCTGGATTTTTAAGATTAGGCAAAGGAAAGCATTTGTTCAAAAGGTTTGTTTGATCTTTATAAACTCTGGATGGAGACCTACAGCTTTTAAAGCAAACTCTTTACAGATTTGCCAGCTAACAAGTAGGAGCAGCCTGAGGCTGTACCTCCAGGAAAGGCCAGTTCCCCTCCCGTGCCCGGGATTCAGGATGCCTTGGAGGAGAGGAAGAGCACAAACATGACCTTTCAGTTCAGGGCACAGGGCATTTAGCTGGGAAGGAAGTGGCCTGGCTTCTCATCTCTGCTCCCAGAGCTGTTTTCGTGTCTTTAACCAATGTCTGGTAAAATTACAGAAAGACTCCTGGGAGCAGGGACAAGACCTACATTTCCCTTCTGGTCACAGACATTTGACCCCCTCTTGCCTCCTCCGCCTCACTGAGCCATGTGGTCCTCATCCCACACTGAACACGAGTTCATGAGTTCCCACCAGGTCCCTGTATCCCGCTTCCTGGGCAAATGTTTTTTCTACTAGGATATAACAAGGGGAGAGCAGCAGCCCTGCCATTGTCTCCTCACTGAAAGCAGAATCACAATTATGTGGGTGTGTTTGAAAATGCTAGCTGGTGGGCCTGGAGCAAAGCTGACGCCTTGGGCTGAACTTCTGAATGGGTTTAGGAGGAGTAAAATACCAATTTCTGCGTCCCAGTCAAGTTCAGATGTCAATCAGGTGCTCAGCTGATTTTCTTTTGGTAAGACTGTTCATAGCCAAGATTGTCCAGTGTCTCAGTCTGTGGAGTAATCCAACCTCAAACTCAAGCCCCTTGCTACTGCACTAAAACAGATGGTTCAAATGATTTTAACATGCACGGCCCTAGAAATAAGCCCTGGAATATGTTGCTGATCTCATCATCATGGAGCCCTTTTAAAGAATTCCAGCCTAAATTTCATTGCCAATCTGTGCCCATATACCCTTGGACAAGCTTATCCAGTTTATTAGGTCTTTTCATTTTCTGTAAAAAGTCTGCTTTTCTGTGCTAATAGAGAGTAATCAGAGTTTTTCTCCATGGGTGTTTTAGGTTAATTCAGATTCTTCTAATAGTCTCTTCTAAAGCAACCCTTCCACTCCCCTGTTTTCTTTGTAGCTACTCTAGCTCAAATTCATCTTCACTTTACAAAACAAAAAAAGAAACAAAAACCTTGCTGAATTTTACATTGTTCCAGGTTAATCCTGGAATATTAGATATATTCTGCAGTCATAGCAATATCTCTCCTTCTACATCCTGTGACACGTCCCTGGCTGCCTCACGGTGGCAGCCAGGATACATGTCAGTCTTTCTCCTACTCTGACATTCTCAAATCACATTATTTTGTTTTCTATCAAATAATCTTCTTGTTCTCAAGAAGAACTCAAGAAATGCCCAGCTTTGCATTATATACCATAAAGTTGCATCCGGTTTCTGCTCCTCCATCCTCCAGGTTCATTCAGGTCTCCCTTGGTCCTGTGTTGCTCTTCCTGCAGGTAGATTGGGGCACCTACATCCAAGCCATCAGCCAGGCTCGCTGGCACCCTCCCCATGCTGTCAAACCTTGCCGTGATAATAAGTGACATTAAATACTAGTATTTTGGGATTGCAAAACAAGGCAGTATGAAATCACTTCGTATGGACTCCCCGTGCAGACCGACATCCTGCTTTAATTTGGCCCAAGCCAGAATGCTCTTTGGTTAGCCAAGAAGATGAAGGTTTGGCCAAAATGCAGTGATTTTCTCACCGGATCTAAAAGGCTTTGCAGCTTTCAAATACCAAGAGGTCAGATTGCTGTTGGTGGTTTCAGTTGTTGGCTAGGCACAAGTGCCATCCCAGTTATAGGAGCTCCAGGTGTTTGTGTGGAGGTTAATTCCACATTTGATCTAATGTTGTTGTAATTTATCATGACCTACATTGCATCAGAGCTGGAAGTACAAACACCATCATGCTAGGCACAGATAATTAAGCTTATTTCCAAGCCAAATTCCAAGCCAATACTGTGATATAGATATTTGAAAAAACAGCTGGAAAAAGTTTATGCTGAGATTTTCATACATCTTTTATTCAGAAAATGTTTTCCATCACTCTTACAACCTTTGTTTCAGGTAAGCTGAAACCAGCTTTGTGTGTGTTGTCTGATACTGATTCTTGAGAGAGAGGGCTAAAAGAGTAAAACTCAGAACAGAAACATTAAAACTGAAAACAGAAACAGAAAAACTCAAAGTCAATATAGTTCAAAGTTTGGAAAAGCCTACAAAATGGTCATGTTTGGTGCAATATTCTTTTGGTGACAACTTCATCAATTTCTGTGTGATATTGTGGATCTTTCCGCTACATCTTACAGTTATATTTTAAGGTAATTCAGAATTTTGGTGCTTTTTCATGCTTTTTTATACACTGAAATTAAAATAGTCTTGTACTATGAGAAAAATAAATTATTTTCTGTGCAATTAGCTTTTATAGAGATTTCCTGAGAACTACAGAAACCAGATGAAAACAGTACTGCTCTGCAGCGAGAACGTAACGCAAAGTGACAGCATTGCATGCAGGTTGGCTCACTACCCACAGCACTGCGTGGGCATTGGGAATCAGGTTTTGTATGACTTTTTGATGTAGGTCAGTCTGAACGGCACAGTCCTTAGATGCTGGACCTCGGCTACATGATGTTGAAGGTGATTTCACAACCCTATTTCTTATTTATGCACGCAGTATGATTCTGGGACTTGGGAGGTGGATAGAAGGGCCGCCTGGAAAAACAGTGTATTAAAACACATCTTGATACAATTTCTTGTGGTGATTTTCTGGATGCGAATATCAGGCAACTTCAATAACATGAAATCACACAGTGGAAAACAGACCTGCAAATGACACACAACAGAGCGAGCCCTGAAGGCTGGAGGACTGGTCCTCGCCACTTGTGGCTCAGCTGCCAAAGTAATTTATGTGAAGCATCCCCTCGATGCTTACAGGGCAGTTTGTGAAGATTTCTACGGTCCTTGGAATCCTGTCTACTGGGTGACGACCCAGATATTTTAATATATTTCCATTGCTTCTAGCTTCCCAGGCTCCTATTCTTGTCCTATTCCATTCCTAGAAGTGAAATATAGAAAAGGTCTTCATCTGAAACACAGAGGCATCTTAAAACAACCGTGTAAAGGTAGAGGCCCCAGGCAGGCCCCATGAAGAGCTCATGCCAAAAAAAAGAAAAAAAGAAAAGAAAAGGCAAGAGGGTAAAAAGAGGCTATGCAGGAACATAAGGGCTAAGATGTGGCCGAAGTTATAAGTAAAAGAAAGCACTCCCCACAGTACAAGCTGTCAGATTGCACTCCATACACTGCCTATGTTAATGACTGTCAATCATATCAAGTGATACTCTTTATCTAAATGCAGTAAAACTGTCTGAGGTTGTTTTATGTGATTCATTTTTCCAGCGGCACAAATTCAAGTCTTACTTCATCCTTCTGTAAGAGAATACATGTCCTGAAGTTGTAGAAACTAGAGGTGCTTTGAACTGACAGACCTGATGTCAGGTAGGATCCATGTATGGGTCCTGCGTTGAGAATGACAAGGAGAACGTTGTAAATGAGCTGGCTGTTAACTTCCTTTAACTCCACTCTGCTGGTGGTTTGTAGCAAGTGAAGACCTTGGAGTTATAAAACTGGGAGTTAGCATTGCTCCACCTTTTCCTATGATCACTCAAAGTGGCTGTGGTGTGCACTGACCTCTCTTGTATTTGGTCTATAGTCAAGAAGCACATCTCCACTACAGCCATTCCATCTTCTGCCTGGCTGATCTGCTTTTATTTCAGAGGTAATACAGATTGGCTCATACAGCTTGCTTCCCTGTCTGTTTGCAAGGGAAAACCAACTCCTAATGCCTTGGCCCCTGTCATCTTGGCTTGTTGCCATGGAGCCTCTTCCAGCTGCTATTTTGGATCACCTCTGTCATACCCAGTATACCCAATATCCTCCAAGAGGGTTTCTTGGGGTTCACAGTAATTGTTTTGACCACAGGTTGCAGGTACGATGCAAGTTCCTGGTTGCTTTCTCCCATGGGGATTGTAACATCAAGATTCAGCTCAAAGCAAATAAGAAGTGAGACTGATGAGGGAGCCTGTTAGGATCACATCTCACCCATACAGCATTTTCTGTGCCATTCCTAGTTTGGGAAGGCTTGAATTTGAAATGTTACTTGTCTTTTAAAATGGATTTCATTTTTACTATAGGTGTTTCCTTTTGTGCCAATCAATTTTTCAGGCTGATTCCCTGACCTCCTGTGCATTAGAGAGGCTCTATTGACTTTCCACAATGTGTTTTGAAGTAAAGTTCAATCAGGATAAGACCCTGCATTGTGCCAGGGTCTAGCTCACCGTTGTCCCTTGTTCTTACGTGCCATCTGCATGCCCTCTGCCCTTGGCTGAAGCTCTCCCTTCCCCACAGGCTTCCTGCACATTCCTTTCTGTGTGGTTACATGTACCTCTCCATCAGAAATCCGGCTGGGCGAGGGATTTTCATTTCATGGAAATACGGGAAGCTACGGTGCCTAATGGCACGAGGCCCTGCCAAGTGACATTAATAGGCTTGCACTAAGGTCTAAGAATTTATTCTAAGAGTTCTTTTCTATGAAATTGAGTTTACCCCAGGCCACGAGACACCATCTGTAAACTGCACGGATCGCAGGGGGCATAAAATGCACATTGTCTAGTGTTGGCTCTGCTGCACGCGGTGTCACATAACTGTGGGGGTGAAGATACCTTTCCAGTGGTAGCACATTACAAAGGTTGCACAGTTGTTCCCCTTCCCAGCTGCCATACGATATGGTTCTGGTTCCCTGTGGCTCAGCACGCTGCTACTACAGCTGCGGCTTGAGCAGCTCAGGGTCGCTAATAGGTGGAAAACACGGGCAGGCAGCTGTGCGGGGTACTGAGGGAGCACAGCCCACTTTGCCCGACACTGTTAGCACCGTGCTGTGCAGTGCAGCCCTGAGCTTCAGGGGCGGGGTGCTGCGGCCTCCCTTCGCCACACCGCTCAGCACGCAGGCATGCGAACCTCCTGCAATTAAGAAGTGCCACATCTTCCAGCGATCACTTGATCTGCTAGCCGTAGAGTGGGGATGATCTGTAAGCCATTCTTCCCTGCCAGGAATCCCAAGAACTCAAAAATATGTGATGGTGAACTTCTAGAAGCTACCACATTGGACAGTGGTTACCCCCCGTGACCTGGCGGGTGTGCAAGCAGCCCTGCTCTTGGCTCTGCAGCATCGTCCTGCATTGCAGCCCTGTTGCAATCCCTCACTTTTTTTTTTAAGCCATGGAAACTGAGGCAAACAAAGGCTGAGTAAGTCGACCAGTGCTACACAGCAAGCCTGTGGCAGAACTGGGAACTGAACGCAGACTTTCTGACTCCCGGTCCTGGGCTGGAGCTACCCACTGAACTCTGACGTGGGACGAAGTGAATCTCACCAGAGACATCAGATAACCACAGTTTAATTTGGTTTCTCTGTGCTCCATACCCTGGGGAGATAGCAGACCTCTGGCCACGAAAGACACGTTATTGAGAGATTTACTGTTAATTCCTCCGTATGAGGTCCATCTTGTTATGTTTGGAGTTGCCATAGGTTTCTGTTTGTTTTGTCTGTTTTTTTGCGTGTGGGGCTTGTGTATTTTATTAAGCCCTTGGCTAGTATCTTGTGCATGTTTAAGATTTTATAAAGGTTTCTTTCGAGGTTATTCATTATAGCTTTCAAAGGTGGCCTATTCTGCAGGCTTGCTATTGAATGACAATCTTTGACAGACTGGTGTCTCACAGAGGGGAGAAGACTGTTTCTCATATGCTCATAATTAGTGTTCCCGAGGGTTCCCTAGCTGCTTTTCATAGCTCCACATCCACATTGACCTTGAACTTTGAATGCTCCAGGGCTTCTTGAAGCACAGTCACTGGAGAGGCAGGCTAAGAGAGAAACCTCCTTCTATTTTCATCACTTAAAGAAAGAAAAAAAAAAGAAGTCTTCCAAGAGATACCTTGCTAGTACCTTGTACTTTTGGCTCTCCCACTGATCTGCTGATGACCATGGGGAAGGCAGTTGACCCTTTTGTCTCATCTGGCCTTTTTCTGTCTTGTTTGGCAGTGCTGTGGGCAATGGAAGGCTTTTGGCAACCTTAGTTACTGCTCTGACACTTTTCTTAGGTTTTGGTAGTCATGTCCTTTAAAAAACTCTTTCAGACACAAAAAAATTAATTGTGTTGGGAGAAGTTCTGTAGTGTGTTGAATATCCTGTTATAAAGAACAGTGGTTTTTTTTTTTTTTTTTTTTTTTTTTTTTTTTTTTTTTTAGTACAAGTATGTATTTTGGGGTTCACTGTGCATCAAAGCGCACCCGAAATTTAGAAAGATTTTTCTTTTGTCTACTTCATGTTAAGCATGCAGTAAAAGTTTGTTGGTTGATTTAAATTTTGGAGGAACTGTTTTTTGTTATTTCACTCCTTATACAGAAGCAAGAGCATTGTTTCATTTAGCAGATTTCCTTCCTCTGAAAAATGTTGACTTTCATTCTAACTGCAATTATTAACATTAAACAAGAAATCTTACTTAAAAGGATATGAGTCGATAACAACTGTGAAAAGATTAATATTTCCTCTAAGCTCCAAGACAAATTGCCTACACCCTTTTTGCAGATGTCCCTTTTTTCACTAAAAACCGAGTTCTAAGAACGTGTGTGTAATAGTTTTTCAATTGCCTCCCCCTCGTGGTCAATATGGAAAACATCTGGAAATCTTGAAAAACTGGGTAAAGCTCAGCACTGGCATTTGAGTTGAGTCTTTTTAGAAGGAGACTTTCAAATGCTGAACAAATGTGAATTAAGTCAAGAACGTATCAGCTCTTTCCAGGAACAAAAACTCCAAATAAGCTTAAATGAGAGTGAAGATACCACAAAGAACTTGATCTTCAACTGCAGCTGGGTTGAGACTCTGTCTCTCTCAAAACTATGTTCTTGCCTTTTTCTCTCCTCTCCTGCTTCAGACAGGCCCAAATGTTACAGCAGAACCTTTTTCTCTTTTCCCTTCTTCATGCCAAATGCCTGAGAGCAGGGCAGTGACTTGCTCTGCAGCCTCTTGTCTCATGGTGTTCTTCATTGCTCACTTGAGTCATGGTTCTGCTTCCACACGTGGGCTGCAAATATTTGGTTGGTCCCTAGTTGTTTTTTTTTTTTTTTTTTAATTATTATTATGGTTATTTTCTCCTACACTGATACAGAAGCTAAAATGTTCACTACAGCCTGAAAGGGGAAAAATTCAACATTTTGGCTAACGGTCAGTGCAAGTGAGAGATGAGCATTCCATCCAAAGGCTTCCTGATGAAGAGAGATGCAAAGTCATATCCACCAGGCAATATGCAACCAGAAATGCAATAAAAAATGAAATGCAGTATTGCAATAATTTGCAATCAAACGCAGCAAGATTGTCACAAGTATGTGTGTATTGTACACAAAATGTAGCCTCCATGGAGCACACAGTCACAATTCCAGAGACCATAAATCTCTCTGATCTCATTGTCCTTCTAGTCTGTAAAGATATTAAGTAATGCCTCCCTCTGGTTCTCTAAAGAGAAATCATATTGCTTCATTTCCTCTGCAACATGATCCTCTGAAGTTCAGGATTGACTTGAAAGGATAACACTAAGAGGAGGACAGCCTCTGTGGTTAAGGCAGGAGATTGTGACTTAAGAGAAATGGGCTCATTTCCTGGTTTTACCACAAATTGTGTGTGGTATGGAGGACACTGATCATGTATTCTGAGCTTTTAGTGCCTAGTGTGCTAACCAGAGAAAAGGGCCTCTCCTTTCCCTCATCCTTTGTGTCTTTCTCACTTAACTGGATCAGAAACTTTTCCTTTGCACTGTGTTATCTACTCCAATTCAAACCAGACGCCTGGCATGGCAGAGGCCTGCAGGCACTTCTGTAATGCTCATAATAATTTGAAGACGTCTAAAAATGGGACAGGCTTCTGCCCTACCTTGTTGTTAATGTCCCCATGAACAGTAGCAGTTGTTCTGTTGGCCTCATCCTTCCAGATGCACTGTAACTTTCAGGAGCAGGCCCAAAGTCTATTTGCAAGGTGAAATGGCCCGTAGCCACCAGGTGTCCCTCTTCTCCATGGTTTGGAAAAGAACTGGGCCATGCACTGAAATAAGTATTGCATTGCAAATTTGAAATGAAATGAGGCTCGTTATTCTGGCCCCATATTATAGGCTCCTTCATTCCCCCTCCAAGCCCTGCTGTGGTGGTGGAGGCGGCAATCACCTCCCCAGTCCTGGGGGCTGGAGGTAGGCTGGAGTCCTGGTATGAAAATGACAGAATTTTAATGCTCAATCACAAACCGATTATCTCACATAGTAAGAGAGTCACAAACCACATAACCTGCAGAATGTTAAAGGTATATACAGATGTAACAAGTCCAATTCTTCTCCCCAAAGATGTGCAGTTAGTTTCTCAATCAAACAGCCTGTTATGGTCTGAAGATTTTGGAAAGTGGCAAGGGTACGCATCTTCAAGCAATTCAATGATTGCTGTTGTTTACAAAGGCAATTCAGAGGATTTAGTTATGCCTCAATCCATGCAAGGATTTCTGGGATTTGTTTTTATTTGCACAAAATAAAACCACCAGCTTTCTACTGAAACGTAATTATATAATTAAAAACAGGGGGGAAAAAATAACAAACCAGCGATCCTCCCTCAGGGGCTAACATGCATATTTTTCTGTCCTGATTGTTAGAGCGCAGTCTTGGGTTATGTGGAGGCTCAAATCTCTCGCTTAATGCACAGTATTTTTTTTTCTGGATTACTCTGACTGAGGTGAGATGGGGTGCTGAGCTGGGTTTCTAATGAGCCAGGCCCAGTGGTGTAGCAGAGCAAATTTCCCTGAACACATCTTTTTCTCTTTAGAGTAGCTTTATAAATGGTTTGCTTTCAGCAAAATTTAATTTGGATTTGTCTGAAAAAGCTGTGAGTAGCTCCAAGCAATGTTTTTGCAAAAACAAAGGACATAATATAGACCCTGAGGGCTGCAAGACTCACAGAAAAATGGAGAAGACAAGAAGCATGGGGTGCATAAAAAAGGCCTCTGGTCATGGGGTATCCATGTTTAATTTGCCACTTGAGGGCACTGTAGAAGTGAATAATAAATATGGGCTTTGAGAATTGGGATAAAAAGAGCATTTTGTCGAGGAAAGCATGGAAAAAATATGAAAGAGAGAAACAGCCTCAACACATACAGAAATAATGGGAGGCTGAAGACGAGGTGAGACAATGTAACAGACCAGGCGTATGTGTCTTCCTCTATGAACTGAAACACAATGTACATATTTTTACAATATTTAACTATACCTCTGAGAATAACAACAAATAACACTCATGAACACTGAAGCATTTTAGATCAGTGGGGTATTGTTTTTCATTATTTTAACATGACCTCTTAAATGTCCAAGACAGACAAATACATTTCCTGGGATATAAATTGGTATTTTTTTCAGTTAGGCAATCTGCAAATCAATTGATCAAATCAATTGATCAGCAATGGCTATTTCTACCATTTCACTGAGTGGAGAGACCTAGCATGAGATTAATTTTATATTATTTTAGCAAGCTCACTGGCACGCAGTCAATCTTCTGGGCTCCCTCTACAGTCCATGAAGAGAATATGAGATTTTAAAGATGTGCTTAATCATACAGCTACAGGCTGCTAGCTCTAACTTGGCTTATTTATCGGAATAACAGTGTTAACTCCAGTGATTTAAACCAATATAATGAGTATTTAGTAAATATTGGCAGATAAACTGTTCCTCTCACAGCTGCTTGGTAGGTTTCTTTGATATCAGCTTTATATCTTCTGGTCAGAGAATAGTTGTTCATATTGGTATATATAAACTGGGATTGGTAATGGAAAAAACAGGGCATAATTTTCCTGCAGGTCCCACTAAATGTTATGCCTATACTAAAGAGTCATATTACAAAATTTAGCATGGTAGAAATAGCTAGCGTGGCTTTTTGAAACAAGAGTTAATACAAAAGGCTTTCATACCAAAGAATTATGCTACCATTACTTCAAAAATTAAGAAGAAATATAAATTCCAATGTAATAAATTGTCAGAGGAGAGAAATACAATCCTAATTCATAAAGTTCAGATTTGTAATAAGATAAAAATATTAGGGCTAGTAACTGAATTCCTTCTCTGTCCATCTCCCAACATGCTTATAAATTTAACAAAAATAGAGTGAAAATAAACTATGACTTGGACTAGAAATAAAAAATAGGGTAATTTTATTATTTCCTGCATTTTTTTACTACTCTTGAGATTATATTGGAAAGCAGAAAGGTTGAAACCATGATTCTACTGAAATTGATTGTAGATTTTACTCACTGTGAGATTGTGGCTGTAGCGAGGTGGGGGTTGGTCTATTCTCCCACGTGCCTGGTGACAGGACGAGGGGGAATGGGCTAAAGTTGTGCCAGGGGAGGTTTAGGTTGGATATTAGGAAGAACTTCTTTACTGAAAGGGTTGTTAGGCATTGGAATGGGCTGCCCAGGGAAGTGGTTGAGTCACCATCCCTGGAGGTCTTTAAAAGACGTTTAGATGTAGAGCTTGGTGATACGGTTTAGTGGAGGACTTGTTAGTGTTAGGTCAGAGGTTGGACTCGGTGATCTTGGAGGTCTCTTCCAACCTAGATGATTCTGTGATTCTGTGATTTTCACTCTAAGGTTGTGTATCTAGCTAAGGTTGTGTATCTGACAGTTGGTCTCCTTACAGAGTGGGAAAAAAAAAAAAAAAAAAAAAAAGATATTTGCAATACTTATATTTATTTTTCATTATTTTTTGAGGATCGTACAAGCACAGGAAAAAAAAAAAAAGTGGTTTAATTCTGGATAGTGTGTTTTATAGCTAAAGGTATAGCTAAATGTACCCGAAATAGAAACAAATTATTTAGGAGAGTATGGGAGAGATCTGGTATTATGTCTCTGTTCCACTGACAAAACTCAAAAAGCTGTTAGTGTATTTGTTCTTCTTTAGATTTGCACTTAGTAAAAACTCCTGCTATGAAGCTAAGACAAAGCAGACAATTATATTTTGAACTTTAGCCAGCAAATACATGCTTTGAAGTGTCCCTTGCAAAACAGGTATATAGATTACATCCTGTCTTTTTGGAAGAATAGAATAGAATAGAACAGAACAGAACAGCACAGAACCCTGTCTTAATAATTTGATCTCTTTCTATGGTAAGGTCACCCACTTAGTGGATGAAGAGAACGTGGTGGATGCAATCTTTCTGGCTGTAAGTAAGGCCCTCACAATACCCTTCTGCACAAATTTTCCAACTGTGAGCTGAACAGGCTCATGCTACACAGGATGATGAGCTGGCTCAACCATAGAGCTCAAAGTGTGAATGGGGCTACCTCTGGCTGGTGGACAGTCACCAGCAGCGTTCCCCAGGGCTCAATTCTAGGGCCAATTCTGTTCAACATTTTTATCAATAATATCAGTTTTAACCATTTTTATCTGGATGCAGGAGTGGAATGCATCCACAGCAAATTCACTAACCATACTAAATTGGGAGGTGCTGTTGGCTCTCTATAGATTTTTCAAAGATTTTTCAAAGGCCACCTGGACATGGACCTGGGAAACCAACTGTAGGTGGCCCCAGGGGAGGTGGATCAGATGGCCTCCAGAGGTCCTTTCCAACCTCAACCAATCTGTGATTGCATGGAAACAAATTTAATAACATCTCTCTTTAGAATGTCTTTGGATGTTTAGCTACCACATTAGACAAATTTGTATCAGACTAAATGCAGGGAGCATGTTGCTTGAATGAAGTCCTATAGTTGAAACAGTCCTGAAAGTAGATACAAACATCTCTACTAGGTATATGTGCTGTAGGATGTATCGTTGTCTAACACCAACATCACTTATTGAAGTTGCACTACCATTTGCTAACACTGAAAACCATTAAATTAAATAAATAAACAAATAAAAGGTCTGGAATAATCCTTTACTAGTACTGGCAAAGGAAAGGTAGTACATTTGTTCAGAGAGTATGGGATGAATGGGTCAACCAGCATGTTCTGTGCTTGTTTCATCAAGAGGTCAGCCAGCACATACCACTGTACAGACCCATACACTGAATGTTGGGTGATTGTTGTGCTTTAACCTGGCGTGCAGCTGGGCACCACCCAGACACTTGCTCCCTCTCCCCAGGTGGGATGGGGGAGAGAATTAGAGAGGGAAAAGTGCGAGGACTCATGGGATGAGACAAAGACAATTTACCAGGCAAAGCAAAAGCCACACGCACAGGCAAAGCAAAGCAAAGCAAGGAATTCCTTCCCACTGGCAGGCAGGTGCCAGCCACCCCCAGGACAGCAGGCCTCACCATGTAGTGGTGCCTTGGGAAGACAAACGCCACCGCCCCCAGTGCCCCCCTGCCTCCTTCTTTCCCCCAGCTGCCATTGCTGAGCATCCACATGGTGTGGGATGTCCCTTTGGTCATTTGGGGCCAGCTGTCCTGGCTGTGTCCCCTCCAGCTCCTGGGGCACCCCCAGCCCCTCGCTGGCAGGGCAGCACGAGGAGCTGGGGAGTTCTTGGCTCTGGGTGAGCGCTGCTCTGCAACAACTGAAACATCAGTGTGTTATCAGCATTTTTCTCATCCTAAATCCAAAGCACAGCATCATACAAACCTCTATGATGAAAATTAACTCTATCCCTGCCAAAACCATGACAGTGATATTCTTTGAAATGCTGAGATGGGAACATGGGAAGTTATGAAAATATATTGTTGATATTTCAATAATTTAATTTTGCTCAACCTGAATAATTTAACTTTGCTTGTGTGGGAAAATCATAGCCCCGAGACACAAAAGTTCAGGATTTTACTATTGGTGTTTACTCGTAAAAATGTCTCAGGTTTGACACATCACTGTTGTGTTTTAGTTAAATTATCATCATGGCCTCTTGCAGGAACATGCTGAAATTCGCTCAGTCTGAGCTAGTAACTGTCCATATTAAAGTAAAACAAATCCAAATGAGTATAACAAAAGTGATACCAGATGAAAAGCTGTATCAACTATGGCAAACTAAAAATAGCCACTGAATTGGTATTATGTATATAGTCTGAAAGACCGTAGAGAACTAGGTCAGATCTTTGGATCCTTTTTTTCCAGATGAAACATTTGTGTTCCTTTCCAGAAGCTGTTTTCCTGCTGAAATGCTACAGCATTGTAAGAAGACAAGCAGATTGTAAGAGTTCCGGTGCTAATAAAGATAGCTAATATGAACACTGTAGCACTTTCTTGTTGTGAAGGTTGTAGTGCTTGTAAGAATGCAACTCCTTTCTCCTAAAATGGGTTGAACACCCGGAGATTATGTACAGAAGCACTAAGGTACGTTTTAGAGAGTATTTTGGCACTGGATGTGCTGAGTTGAAGACCATAGTTTAAAGTGGTGAGGAAGTTTTTGTTGGCAAAAGGAATTACTCAAGCCAGAATTAGACTCATACCATAGCACATACAGCCCCTTTTCAAAGGAAGTGATGGACGATTCACAAGAAGTGTCTCAGCAGAGAGTAGGGTTTACTTTTCTTCTAAAATATCAGAAATTAATGTTTTGTCTTTGGAAGGGGGGAAAAAAAGCAAACTTAAGAGTGGATGATCTCAGGGTACAAGGAGTCATGGGTTCATATCCCAGATGAGCTCTTCAACTTGCCTGCAAAGAGAAAGCTGCCCATTGAAAAGCTTCTCTCTGGTGCCTGCACTTTGCTTGTAAGATCCAATAGAAGGAAAACATAAGGAATTAAGTGAAAATCAAGATAAGATAAAGTGAAAGCAGAGGGATAAAGGAGAAGCAATGCAACAACAATAAACTGGTGCTCAAGCATAAATGACCTTGGGTGTGAAGGGATTAGAGGAGCTGTCAGAGTAGTGATTGAGTGAGCCATTTTGCTTCTTAGGAAATCAGTAGTTGACTATGTTCTTCTCTAATTACTCCTGGCTCAGGATTAGCTGGGTTTTATTCATCCAGATGCTTTAAATTTGGCCAGACAATCAAATGCTGCATTGCATGGCAGTTGATATCTCTTGCGAAGTAAGATGCACGTAATATATAAGATGATCCTGAGAAATACTAGATAGCGTGTGTTATATCAAAAGTGTTGCAGAAACCAGCCTGAACCTCAGGGACGCAGACAGAAATCTGGGGTGAAAGTAGCTGATATAATACTTTTTCCCCCTTTCCCAGATTCTAACCTGCTCCTTAGCCACTTAGAGGAGTCTTGGCCTCATGCCCTCCAGCACTCAGCATTTCCTAGCACATAAGGTTACTGGGGTGCAAAACTAGGAAGATCTTTACAAATTCTCTACATTAGGAATTAACCAGTGCAAGGACAGTGCGCATGCAGTGACATGTTCCTAATGAGGGGCAAGACTCATCTTGTTCTGTTTGAACCACGTAAAGCAGTCAGGGATGTTTTGATAACAATAGAAATGACTACAAACAAGTTTATCATTGGTAGTTACAGAGGAGAAGCATGCAAGAGTCCAGGTAAGTACCAAAGACATATCTAACCTTAACTGAAACAGTATGGGTTTTAACACTAGGGCCTCATCCTTTTAAGGATGATTAAAATGTTACTAAAAATACTTCAGCTGTTGATGCTTGCTCACGGCTAACTTTACATGGGCTCCACTGGCTAAAATGGGCATTTAAATGTCTACATGTAGACAACACATTCAGGTGTCTTAATTTGGAGCTGAATTCCACTGTGTGTTACAGGAATTTCCCAACTGGAGCTTGCCAGCTCCTTCAAAGAACACTCAGTGTTGGTTTTTTTTTTGTTGTTGTTTGTTTGTTTTTTCCCCAAGAAAGCTGTTTCCTACCAAGTAATTATAGAACCAAGACCATGGTTGTGGCATAAATACTACTCTGCTATCTCTAACAGAGAGACACACCAAGCTAAGCTTGGCCCCACAGTCTAAGCAGCTGAATGGTTGCCTAATTGTACTTCGAACCTGTTTGCACACTCCTGTTAAATACATGATTCGACATACGTGAAACTGCCACCCTCAGGCTCCATGTTCCCTGGGTATACGATATATGGCACAATCAGAGTCATAGGCTGATTTGTGAGGCAGAAATACTGCAAGATGCAATTAAATACTTCGTCAGCACTTCAGACACAAACCCGAATTCCAAACTGCATAACTTTTCTTCCTCTCCACCGCTATGTTTCAGGGCAGGTTGCTTCCAAACATTTTTTACATCATCCTGGCTCCCAGGTTAACTTACTCACAAGACTGGGCCTTTTGATTTTAGGAGTCTGCAGACTCTTTATCTTCCCATTGGCTTTACCTATTATAATTCCATTAGTTAAAAGAAGTTAACCATTAGTTAAAAAAAGAAGTTAACCATTAGTTAAAAGAAGACAAGAACCAACACAACTTTAGAAAAAATATTTTGGATCACATAAAGTTTATTTACTTAGTAGAGAAAAGTTATATTACAATATATACAGTTTCTATTTACATATACACCTTTCTAATAAATGAAGCACCATATGATACAGTTAGTGTTTTAGAGGAATTTACAACAATTTTATTTTTGCATCCAAATACTTCTATCTACAGACACACATTGCTTAGAACCAAGTTCATTTAAGGCACTGACTTCAGTGGGTTTTGGATTAGGCTGCTAATGAAGCTACCAAAGAGAAATTTAATTGCTGTCAGCTATCAATCTCCTATGCTTCAGGATACGAGATCTTAGCCATGTCATTTCTGAGGATATGTGACAAATTAACCTCAGAGAAAGTCAAGAGGTACAGAAAGAAGATATATTATAAGCCACAAGAATTCAACACTCTCATCAGAAAGATTTTTATGGTTATCAGAAAGAATTTCATTAGAATGGAAGAAAGAACAGTGTGTAAATGTTTATGCACATTATGCAAAGTGAAGTTAAGAACCCGGAAGCTTATGTGGCATACTATCATGAATTCCCCAAGGAATCCATTTATTATTAAAAAGCCCAGTCTTATTCCTACCAAAGTTTGTGGCATGATCCCCTAAACTCAAAGGGAAAGACTAGCTGTTCTCTTTGTAATCTCCATGCCACTGTTAAGAAAAAAAGAAGGCTCTGTCCAAGGTACAGTTTCCTTCAAGTGAATAAAAGACATTTGGAGAGGGGGAAATGTCAAATGAGGTATTTAATTAACTACAGGAAAAATTGAAAGCATTTAGTTTTGAAAAAATCTTAGATATTTTACATATGCAATTATTACATTCACCTGATTGTGGGTCAAGTTTTGTATAAACTACGTACCTTTTGGGCAACCCAAATTATGCATTTCATAATTTCATATTTTTGCTTCGCTAGATGTGGAATCTAACTGCTGGAAGAAAGCGTTGTTACTCTGAGGACAGTTACTATGACAGACACAGGTGTTGACCAACATCATCGGCTTTTTTAGGAATTTCCCCTGAGGACAGCGGAACTCAACTTGAATCGTTTTGGTGTTGTGTGGAGTACAGCATCGCCCATCACTGCAGAGGCCACAGTAACGAGGTTTGTACATCTGCACACTAGTGCAGTTCTTGTATTCAAAGCGAACAGCTTTCAGGGACTTCTTCGTTCGGATACATTTTTTCCCTTTCTAATAGAAATATGAAAAGATATTAGAGATAATATTGCATAAAACAGAAAGCAGTTAAAAATTGACATGCAAGGATATAGGTGTACTCTGAAAACTGAAATTTGTTGTCTTTGCTAGTTCTACATCAGTAGGACTTTGCAGTTATTTCAATAGTTACTTACTGGTTCTCATCCCTGCAAGTTCTCACCTTGATGTCAGTATGTTATTAGCAGAGTAATAAATGACAAATAATTAAAGCCCATTGTTGTCATCTGAGGCAAGACAAGCCAACATTCATTATGAAAATGGAAAAAAATTCTCAGGCAACTGTAGTTCCATCAGAAAATGAGGAAGCCAAACAACCAAGTTACAGGACTCGATTCGGGAAGAAAAAAGAAGGCTAAAACAAACCTCTAAAGACTTGCCCCAATCTTGTGACCCAAGGCAGAACCAACTTTATCCAAGTTATTCTTAACAGTTGCTTGTCTAACTTGTCCTTGGAAGTCTTCAGTGACAGAGACACCACAACTGCACTGTACAATCCAGGTTCACTATTCTTACCGCCAGGAAGGTTTTCACTCTTAATTTTCTTGCAGTCTAAGCTCACCACTTCTTGTCATGTCCACCATGGACTCAGCACAGTTATGGAAACTCATGTTTGTTCCCTTGTTTTCAGAAAAAGTGCAGTTTAATCAATCTTTCTAGACCTCTGACCATTCTTGTTAATCTCCCTGACTCTTTCCGAATGTTTCACATCCTGCTTAAACACAGCATTCAAAACTGCATAGAGTATTCAGCAAAAGCCTTAGCAATGCTTTCCAACACCAGAACATTACAAAACTGATGGTCTTTTCCCTAACTACATGTTATTCTCTCTGACAGCCAACACTTGCGTAAGGTGTAGTAGCAGCAAAAAAACTCAGCTCCCTTAGAAACACATTTATTGCCCCTTAAGTGTCAGGGTTGGGTTCGCTTTTGGCAATGTATCATAAGGACTAAGAAAAGGTTTAGTTTACCCATTTCACACACTTCTCTGCAGTTCTAAGATGCTCGCTGATCTAGAAATCTGATATGTTTGGGATGGCTCAAAAGATGTGCAGCACAAAGCTGCTGAGCATATGTGGCAAATCTAATGATTCTAAAAAATACTGGGTTTGCTGCACATATGCTAAAAGGTGTGTTTGCATACACTTGTACCTCGAGCATTCTAGACTGTAATATTGCAACTGTAACATTCCAGCTGAAGAGATCCTGCTCCCTGTCACTGCTTACAGCATACCTTATCAGATAGCTCTTCATTTTCGCAAGGTCTCATCATGCAAAGGCGTGTCTGCTTCACCATCTCACACTGTTGATTTCTGTTGGTGACACGGGTGGAAAAGCCCATTCCACAGCTTTTGGAACAAGCGCTCCATTCTGTTGTCTGTTCAATACAATTGGCACTTGAATCAGACACGTCGATCCCAAGTGTGGCCTCCTGTCTGTATGCTGGAGACAAAACCCCAAAGAACTTCATTACAGGTAAAACTTACGTGAAAGCCCAGTAACTAATTGACCTCTACCATGTGTAGGACGAAACAAGAGACCAAAAAAAAGGTCCAAAATTCATGCTTTAGGAATTTTAACATCTGCTTGTTTAGGAGCCCTGGATGGCTACTTGCTACATCTAAAAGTCAATAGAAAGGTGCATGTAATCAGAACAGTGCTTCAACTAGTCTTTAATCGTCATTCTTTCCAATGGGAACATATTACAAATCTGTTCTAAAGCTGTCACAAAAAATATTTATATTAGATATGACTTAAGAGAGGTTGGATGATTCATCTAAACTAATAAACAGCAGGGAAGTAAACCGCTTTATTCCCACAGTGATAGTCACCCAACCTTGTCAACTATTGACAGATTATAGACAGGTGATGGTGGGGAGGAAGGAAGGAAGGAATTTCCAGCTGTTTTTAGTTGCTCAAAGCCACCATCAAATCTAATCCCCATTCTGCCCTCACGGATGTGTTAAGCTGTATTATGCAAATATTGCTAACTGTATAGTTTGGTTCAGCAGTTATCATATGAGCAAACAGAATGAGGCAACATGACTGAGCCAGTCACTTGAATTTTCCTGCATCACTCCTACAGCTTTGGCTGTTAAGCTTCTCTAGAAACGCATTTTTGTCTTTTGAAAGATAAAGATCCAAAAAGGTGGCTTTCCAAGACAGATAGCCACTGCTAGAAAGAATCCAGATAATCAACCTGTAGGCATTTTAAGGATTAGCCTGTCACTGTCAAAAAAACATAAATAAATAATTTTTAAAAAAATCAAAGAAAAGGAAAGATAGTTGAAAGGCAGCAAGCTTTTCATTTACATCTTATGTGTCTTACATCTGACACTTCAGAGAATTCTAAAAAGTTATTAGAGCTTTTCATCCTGGACCATTCTTTAATTGTTTTTCAAATGGATTAGCTGAGTTTCAGCATAAGTAACTGCTTAACACCACAAAGAACAGTGACTGGAAGAGAATGGAGAGCCCTCTACTCTCAGTAAAAGTAGCTTGAGAAAATCCATGTTGAACTGACAGTTTGATTTAAAGGGGAGGGACACATAATTCAGTAAGAAAACAGGTAAAAATATTATGTAGTCTAATTTTTTTTCAGTTATAAAAGCACTTTGAGTTGTGTTTTGGACTTTTTTGTTTTCAGATCCACTTGCTGTATTTATAACTACTGCTTCTCCAAGTATTTTGTAATGCTTTTAATGCCAACAATAATGATGAGAGCTCTAGCACAGACAGACAGGAATTTGTTGGCATTTTAGCTACTAGGCTGACCACTTGTAATAGCTGGGGAATTTCGGGGCGGGGGGGGGAGTCTTTTGTAGACTAAGCTGTTAGAGTGGTATTTATGATGTAACATATTCTTGCAGGGCAAACAGCAAGACTGCAGTTTTGATTGCGGGGGCAAAATAATATTTGGAGGATTATGAGTTTGTCCCTATTTTATTCCACTCATAGAACTACCCTGTAGCAGACAAATAGAAATTCCAGAACTGGAAACTAACTCAGGTTAACTACATTTTAAAACTGTGGTGCACATTCATCCTCTGAATATCTTTTCTTTTACCTATTCATTCATAACCTTTAAATTCATAGTCTTTATTCATAACCTGTGTTATACTTACTGGTCACTCTAGAGGAGGAAAAATAAAAAAGAAGGAGCACAAAGCAACATGTCTTAGATTTTGCAAGCCCATGGATATTCCCAGTATATCACCTTCTCCTCAGACTATGATTATTAGCTTTAGTTTCCTCACCAGCCATAGCAAAACCTCCCAAAATCACTTCGTCCTTTGGGTCGCAGATCCACTTCTCGCAGCACTCTCCGGGCACTTCGACCTTCCTCGGGAAGGGGCAGTCCGGGCCGGGGAGCAGCAGGTCGAGGTTGCAGCGGGGCAGGCAGCCGATCTGCCCGTCCCGGCAGGTGCACTGGTACTTGCAGCTGGGCTGGAAGGTCTCCCCGTTGCGGTAGATCATCCCGTCGAACACGCAGTTGTCCCCTTCCAGCACTGGCGAGGAAAACGAATGAATTTCACCGAGACGGCACGCTCAGCACCCTCCCCGTCCCTCCCACACACAGCGGTTTCCCTCTCGCTGCACAGAACCGGCTCCCACACCCCACTGCCGGCCCCGGGGGTCTCTCTTTCCCCCCAGTAACCCCCTCTTAGGCGGGGAGCCGCAGGCTGGGGGCACGGCCCGCGGCCCCCCGCCCACCTTACCCATGCAGATGCCGGAGTCCCCGCTGTCGTCGGGGCCGCGGTCGCAGTAGAGGCCGCCGCTCTCGTCGCAGGGCATTAGCGGGGAGCAGCTCTCGCCTCGCTGCCGGGCGCACACCGGGCAGCAGGAGCAGCCGTCCAGCACCGCCGGCACCCCCGGGGCGCAGCGCGGCGGCTCCTCCGGGCACCCCCCGCTGCACGGCCGGGGACACGCCGCCTCCCGGCCGCTCACCTAACGGGGAACAAAACCCGGGGGGGAAATCGGGTCACGGCGGCGGCTCCCCCCCTCACAGCCGCCGCCGCTTCTCCGAGCCCCGCCGGCAGCCCCGCACTTGCCTCGCACAGCCGGAGGAGGAGCGGCAGCAGCAGGGCGGCCAAGCCCTGCCCGCCGCCCGGCACCATGCTCCCGATCGCCGCCTCCCCGCGAAGCTGTGGCGACAGAGCCATTGCGGCCGCTTTTATAAGAGACGGCGGGGAGCGATTTCCACCCTCCCCTTCCCCGTCTCGCCGCCGACGAGGCAGGGCCGGAGGCGGGGAGCTGGAACCGGAGCCGCGCTCGGCTCCCCCCGGCTCCTCCTGCCCCTCAGCGCCGGGCCCAGGCCCGCCATGACCCGCTGAGGCCCCGGCCCCGCTCCCCGCAGGTCTCGCACCGAGCGCCCAGCCTGGGTGGCTGGGTCCTGAGGCCCCCGGTGTGCCCCGTGAGGGCAAAGCCTTGAAGGCGTGACACCCCCTCGTCAATAAACTCCGGTTTCATGTTTTTAAGCACTGCTCGTTGCCACAGAGTATAAAGCATCGGTCTGCTGGGTTCAGGGGCTGCACAGCGAGCTCCTCACTCTCTGTGCAGCATAAGGTGGTGATCTGGAAGGAAGACACACAGCCATGCTACAACATGGTGTGGTGATTTGGAAGAAGACACACACAGCCATGCTACAACACTGGGTGGTGATTTGGACATCACACACACACAGCCATGGTCACGCCATCCTCACCTGGGCACACCAACACGTCAAGCCTCAGGAGTGCTTTGGAGAAGTAGCTCCAGTGCTCTGTGCTGTGCTGTTAACCTGAGTGGTATCACAGAATCACAGAATGGTTGAGGTTGAAAGGGACCTCCAGAGATCATCTAGTCCAACTCCCCCTGCTTAAGCAGGGTCACCTAGAGCATGTTACACAGGATCGCATCCCGGTGGGTTTTGGGTATCTCCCAAGAAGGAGACTCCACAAGCTCTCTGGGCAGCCTGCTCCACTGCTCTGTTCAGATAGTACCTGCAGTTACCTGAGTGTAGGTACCTGCAGTGATATAGGCAGAGCATATGGGAGACTAAATCTGTTAACATGTTATCCGTGTCAGAAATTATCTTCTGCCCAAGGCAGGTGGCCTTGGGTCTCTCTAGGATATAGATGTTCCCCATCCGCAGTTGTCTGAGGCAGGTAATATGCACTGGGTTCTGTTGTGGCTTGTTAAAGAAAAAAAATATTTGAAAAATAAACAGAAGTTGTAGACAGACTAGTGAAAACAGGATGCCTTTTAAGCCTAAGACATGACACAAGTGATACTCATGAATTTACAAGGCTGCTGTCGCTCTAAGCCAAAGCAACACTCAGTGCAAAACCAGCAATCACCAGATGCAAGTTTGGTGTTGAAAAAAAGTCACCATGCCTTTCTTGATGCTGTGTGGCAACAGCTAGGTTTCTGGAAAAGGCTGTCATTCTGGGCAAAGGGGAACATGGGGGGGTTCAAACCTTACAAACAGCTCAGGCATCGGTTTGAGGTTATTTCAGTTATCCACTGTCACAGAGGCCATTTCAGCTTCCTTATCTCCTTTTTTTTTTTTTTTTTTTCCTTTTTCCCCTTGCTTCTTTGCCTTCTTCTCCAATTTAGGCAGTCAGTATAAAGCCATTTTTTATAGTACCTTGCTTGTGAACAGAAGGACCAATGCTGTTGGCCAAGCTAATGTTACAGTTTGCTAAAAAGAAGCATTGTTGTTCCTGTAGTCTTCCCAGAAGCAAGGCCATAAGCCAGAGGGGCACATGTAACATCTGTTTTTGCCTGCCCCTCTCTGTGTGACTCTGATGAGGTTTTCAGTGGCAATAATCACAGCCATGGAAAGTTACCTTCCCTTTAAATGAGATTACTTCACTCTTAAATATATTCTAGTCTATAAAAAAAGGTTTCAGCACATAAAACTGCAGAGAGAATAAAAGAATGAAAAGAATATTTACCAGCATAGTTAATTTTGAAAAATTAACTGCTTTATCTTTATTTACTAAATTTATTATGGGGCCATTTTCGTATAAAATACCAGTTATAAAAATAAGGTGATACTGCAGTATAGTGCTGTAGGGACAAATTCCTTTTTCCAGACATTTCTGCCCCCAAAAAGCAGGCATAATTTGGACTCTTTTGGAATTACCCATTCTAAGATGCTGTTTCATCTTTCTGGAAGTGAATCTTTTTGTCTGTACTTGTTTTACAACTTTTTTAAGGCTGACATAATTTTTTATCATATGAAAGCACCCTTTGTTATTATTCAGAGAATAAAATAATGATCAGGTGGAGGGTTTTATTGCTGGCTCAGCTGACAATGAATAGCACTTACTCATGCTATAAAACGAGTACATACAAATGAATATTTTAGTTTCTCTGTGTTTGCTTTTTTATACAACTCTGTTTAATTGGGTTAATATTTGGGCTGCCACCTTGGGTCTTGGTTTTGCAAAGAGCAATATATAAAGAAATTAAGAAATTAAAGAAATTAACTCTGCTCTTCACTTTGCAGGAAGACACGGTCAACGAACAGTGTTGAGAAGCGTGAGTTCAGGAACAGAGTCCAGGAGTAGAGTTCCAACTCCAAGTATAAACATAAGGGATTTCCCAAGCCAAGGTCACAGGCAAGGAAAGTCTTGCATGGTACCTAGTAAAAGGAAAACAAGCTGGTTGTCTACAATTTCTAACTCATAGGGATATAACCTGTACAGGTATATAAGACGCTAACTAGGGGCCATGCAGAACAAACGCTGAAGTGTTCTCTAATCTTAGCTTTAAAATTAAGCTGCTAATTGCTGTGAATGCTTAAGCAAGCCAGGTAATGTGTCTTAAGTTGCACTTAAGCATTATCGAGACACAAAGTGCTTCCCAGATACCTTTTCTTTCTGGAAGGAACACAGCTTTGCATTTTTGTGCAGAGAACATATGCCCAATCTCATCCACAGCTATGTTCTCCATTGCCTTTGCAGGCAAAGATTTCTCACTCTGGATTTCAATCTCTGGCTTAAGCTAAACCTCTAGCATGGTTGTCTGGACATGATGTTTCACTCAGGTCCTTATGTCCATAGAGCTAGTAACGCTCAATATGTCACTTTTACCCAGCCTGTTTACTTCCACAACACAAGATGGTTTATGGTCTCTGTCTAAAAGATTGGAAGCATGGGTTACAAATAAAACTGGTTTTAACTCCTACAGATTTTCTAGTTGTGGATCCTATTCCTATCCAGAGGTATCTAGGTACGTAACAAACTTTACAAGCATTCGCAGCAACATCCCTCTTTTTAAAGCTAGCCACTTGTCTAACCTCCTGTGAAGGCCACCGTCCCACAGAATTTTTACATTTACATTTACAATACAATTCTTTACATTTACAGTTACAATGTTTTTCATGAAATTTTCAAGCTAGTTTTAGCTAGTCCTCCATTTAGCTAGTCCTTCTCAACTTAGATGACAGCTTTAAATCCAAAATACACATTACACTTGGTATACTAATAGCAAACCAGTAGGTTTGATAACAAATTTGTTCCTTTTGCCTTGTTTCCTCTCCACATAGCAACATGAGAGGTTCTTCACCCACAGATGAAAATGCTGTAACTGAAACAGCCCCAGCTGTCTGAGCTGGTAGAGATGCTTTGAGGTATGTACCACAGTCATTGTGTTTCAGAGAAGATCTGTTCAAGATGCAAGTGGACTCTCCTTCATTTGTCCCTGCTTATATCACTAGTCTATATGGCTAGCATTGAGTTCTGAAGTTGCTGTTTGAGTTGTTGTTTATCCTCAACATTTGAGGCTTTAATATTGATGGATGGTGTGGTTAATCTTGAAGATGGTACCTGAGCTACAAATATTAGACTCAGATGCTGGTGACATTACTTCTAATGTCAGTGTTAATGAACTGTTTTAATTCTTATCGAGCTTCCTATCGAGAAAATATGAGAAGATTGCTTCCCGTGAAGAGCTACACAAGTTCATGAAGAGTCCCTTCAGCTCCATACCAAGACTGAGTGTTTCCTATTCACAGTGGGATACCTGTTGCCATTAGGCAACAGAACTATGTTCATAGAAGAGGTTCTGTATTTTGATACATATATCCTTTTCAGTAGGATCTAGTGGATAGCAACAATACCCAGAAGATACACTGAGTACCTCACTGGAATGATTCTGACAAGGAAAATGGCACTGAGGCAAAAAAGCCCTTAAGGTCTGGTCAGCTTGAAAATTATCAAAGGAGCTGTTCACCGTGAGTAAGACAATCCGTTCCCAAAAGCATCTATTCATGCCATGGAAGTTTACTGATAAACCTCTTGCATATGTCATGATTGGGACAGAGAAAATATGTCAGACCACTGGAGGTTAATATGACTGTGTGTGCTCTTGCTGAGTAAATCAGGCCAGAGAATTTTCCCCACTAGTAAATGCAGTGAACCCAATGACTTCTCTCTTCAAAAGGAATTCTGTTTCAACGGAAAGATGGATATTCCAGAAAAGCAGCTGGTTTCTTCAGTGTTTAACACTCTTTCTTGTATCATTCTTTTAAGTAAGATTTAAGGTGTAATCGTTTTTCTAATGACAATATTATCAGAATCAGCCCCTCAAACTTAAGCATGGTTGTGTTTTTTAATTGAAATTAAAAATATATTATCCTTCTGCCTATAGAAGTGTTGTACTTTTTATTTTATACAGCATTTTATATATAGTGTTTTACAATTCAATTTAGCCTATGCAACAATACCATCAGTTTTGCAATACTTAAGAATTGTGCAAGTGACAGTAATTTGGATGTTATTTTTTTGAGATATGCCTCCCATATCATCACAGTTTTGGCAAATTAGAAATCTGGAAAAAAACATGTTGGAAGCAAAATGTCTTTATTTTAGAGATTTAACTTTGGACTTAAATAACATTTTGTTTAAAATTGAAACAATTTAGAAAATGTCAGAATGAGTTAAGTGGGGATGGGGAGTTGCATCATTGCTTTTGACTCAGACAATTCCATGTACTTAAAAGAAATTCACAAAATGTTCCAGTTTAATGCAGTCTGTATGTTCTACCAAAAAAGTTTCCTCGATTTCTTTCTTCCAAACTTATTTTAGCTATAGGGCCTGCTGGGAATACTTCTAGCACAAGTCACCAGGTGAAGTTGCTATGTATAGCTTTTTGGTTTTTGCTGTTTTGGGGAACATAAGAGGAATTTTATTTTTTTAAGAAAGCATTTATTATTTTTTCATTTACAATTTTTTCTAACTAACGTTGAAAAAGCTCTGCCCTTTGAAGTAAGAAGAGTGCAGGTGAAAGTGTTTGCTGTGGTTTCATGTGGGATGAAATTTCTGGAAAAGAAGACGGCCAAGAAGGACAAACACTGTATTCATACTGCTACAGATAAGTAGGGTGGGAACAGCTCATGCCCACACTGCTTAGGGCTATCATTCTTTAGACTAGCATTTAATTCTTCATGCCCTGGAATTCTCCGTACCCTCATGGCCACAAAATATAACCATTAGTTTGGGAAGGACGAGGGACATTACCAAACAAAGCACCTGAAGTAACACGAAGGCTAGTTATACTGCATCTCACCAAAAAGATGTATTTATACAAGGACTCCGTGGGCAGATATTGCATGCCACGGGATGTTGTATGCTTGCCTGCTCCTGTTCAAGATGGCAATACGTGTGTGTTTATTCAGTACTGTGTGCTCATATTCTGTAGTGCTAATTTCTGCTATGTTGGGAAACAAAGAGATGAGAATTGTCCCAGAAATCGGTCATTAATATTTGCTCTCAAAATAAATAAGCGTATTTGCTTATTTCATTTGATTTAAAAATTCATTAATCCCAAATATATACTTATGCTTTGTATCTGAAAACCAGACCGATATTACTAAGAGTCTAAGTTTAGTCCATTTTACTGCGTGAGATGATAAATGGATAAAAAGAATTGGGGATTTTTTCCTTTCATTATTCATGGAATGAAATTTATTTTGGTGCAGATGGCCAATGAGATGTTTGAGGAACATACCACTTAATTTCTACTTCAAGAGCTCCAGAAGAGATACTTGAACAGGTCATTTGGACTTTTTTTTTTTTTAAAAAATCGTTTCATTGATGAAACAGCTGTTACATGGTTGCATCTCAGATTGTTTTTGAGAAATGAGTACATGTATGAGTAAGGGCTGGAAGAACAGGCTGACATTCTGAGGAACCTAATGGTGATAAAATTGATGTTCTGCAATCAGAAAGTTAGATCAGCAGAGTGGATTTTTCCCCATCTTTCTTTTTTCTCTAAGAACATTCTTTGAGCATGTCTGAAAGAAAGGGGTATAGCTAAATAATTCAGCTAATTGACAGTTCTTGACACTGCCAAGTAAGGTTTTGTTACTAAATGGCATGATTTAGGGCTGTCCTTCATGCCTGTTTCCCATATCCGCATTGGTCTCTGCCAAGAGCTGAATAATCTGGCCATAAGTAATGAAAACATGCTTTATAGTTTTCATTTAATTTTGCAATATGCTTTTGTCATATTCTTTTGTGGCCTCAACTGAAAGAGAAAAATCTTGGGAGAACAAACAAAACTTACGGTGTGTCCTGGGAATGAGCACTTCCAGAGGTTTTTGAATTGGTAGAGAACTGAATTAGAGGCTGCGAATCTACTGAGAATGCAAGGCAATGAAAACAAATGAAATGCAATTAAATTGGACCCTCTTAGCTTGAGCACTCTCTGTAATTTCTGTTGTAGATTTGTGCCACTGGTGAAGAGGCAGTCTCAGAAGTAATTCTTACCATTTAGAGGCTTTAAGGTTAAAACCAGCTTTGCTCATAGAGCAGTTACTAGCCAGTGGAAGGCAGGGAACTATGAGAATAGTTCCCTACAAGGAATACCCATATTCACAAGCACTGACCCCCTGTGTAAAAGCTGCACTTTTAGGGGTCTTGGGATTGCATTACAACACTCCTGTCTCTGAGTGAGAAGGGCAGGGACACAGTAACAGCTACAGAGGGTTGTATCAGGGACACGCCTGCTGCAAGGTGTTCATATTCTCTAACCGGAATAAATTTGAACACCAATACATTTCAGGTCAGACATCTGATTTTGAGTATCTATCAGTTATCTCTGTCAGTAATAACGGTCTGCATTTTCTCCATCATCTGTTCTGAGTTCCTGCAGTGTCCATAGTAACATTCTGGGCTGGCAAGCCAGGTGCCCTTCCAGGGAACCATTCCCAGCCATAGTTCCTGGACTAATTTTCTGATTTTCCCAAAATCTCTTGCTGTTTCTCTAAGTTAGGGCTTAAAAATACTCATAAGGAAATACTGAAATTTGATCTTGTGATAGCCAAGCCTTTTCTGTTGGCACTACAAAGAGATTTTTTTCTCCTTTAGACAGCCATATGATATCAACACAGCATAACCTTCTAACTGCATGCAATGATTTTTGCCAAAGGAAACATACCGAGCCGAGCTTCACCCACCCAGCGGAGTCACTGAGTCCGAGCACTGTATCAGCCATCCAGCAAAGAAATCGAAGACATGAGAGATGGAAGAAACTATTGGTCATCTAATCTCTTTTTCTGTTTTGCTGGTCCTGTTGCCAGGGAGATATTGTATTAAAAAGGAGTGGCCCACATATTCACTTCACTTATAGACTGCCTCATTGTAAAACAGCATTTAAAAATAAAGTTTAAAAATACTTGTGGACTGAAAATGTTATTGTGTCATTGTTTAGGCCAAACTCAAATAATTTAATACTTTCAATAGTCCTTGTAAATGAGCCATTCAGTTTTTTTTTTTTTTTTTTTTTTTTTTTTTTCTTTCTTTTTGTGTGTGTGTTTCTCTAAATTCTGCCAGGTTTTCCTACTGAAACTCATACAGCATAAAAATTTATTCAGACAAGCATGCCTTTTTTTTTTTTTTTCTAAATGAAAGTCAGGGGCTTGTTTATAGAGAGTGCTTTAACACAGTTCATTCCGTTTTCCCATTTTCTTTTCTTTGGGTCCTTCTAGAAGTGTCCAGGACAGTCTCCCTCTGTTTTCCCCTTTTGTGGAAAATGGAAACTGAATATGGATTCAGATCCCCCCCCCCCCCCCCCCCCCCCCGTTCCTTTTTTTTTCCATATGTTTTTTTCCTTGGGACACGTGCTTGCTGATATGTTTGCTTCTAAGTTCAGAATAACTCAGTACGAATATTCATCAGGGTTAACATGACATTTGCTTGTTCTGTAAGCATTACCAAATTCAAGGAATGGGCAGAAGATCCAGAAGTCTGTAGTTAGAATTTGGGATTACTGTTTAGTCTTCTCTTCAAAGAAGAGATTTGGGAGGAATGTAGGAGGTCGTGAAGAGAAGCAACTCTGTACCTGTAGGAGAGGGAAGCTCCATTCCTGGGTAGCGTTCAGCCTCGTGCTCTGATCATGTAATCTCATCTCCTTTTTGGTGAGTTCCTTCAGAACTTCCCCCCGGACTTCTGTAGAGTGTCTTAAACACCAGGAGGACACAGCATGTAATTCGTAATTTGACCACAGCAAAGCTTCTGAGAGAAGCAGTCCTCTCGAGAACTAAATGCCTCTCCAAGTTTCTGTCACTGCTCCTACCAGCTGTCCGTGGGCCAGCGCTGTTCCTCGCTATACACATTACGGTTGATCACATTACGGTTCCTTGCTGTACACATTATGGCTGATCCCTTGTCATCAGTTTCCTGCAGCCTGTCACGGACCATTTTTGTGTTGCATCCAGTTCATCAAGAATTTTACTTTTGGTGACAGGGTAGATATTGTTTCTTTCAACTGATATTTGTAACTCCTTGTACAAGTCAGTTGGCCAGCAATACAGGAAAGCCTAAGATGTATATAGTTGTCATAAGAAATAAAGTCACTACATGGTGTATTGTGATTGCTTTTCCTGATAGCACACGGTGTAGCATACACCGTTATGACTTGTGCAGCTGGGGAGCAGTTGTGAAGAGGACCAGGGGGAAATCGCAACCCAGCTGGTTATTTTATAAGTTCGGTTCTAGAGGTAATGTGACAAGAAGCTCCAGGGCAGTGTTTCTAACTTCAATTGCTGCTTCTGCCAAAGCTGGAGAGAATACTGGAGTGAGTTGACCAAGGCGAAGGGACTGTACAGGTGGTAGCCACCTGGCCTGGCACATACACTGCGTCTTGTCAGAACTGAACACCTTTCTCTGGCCTTGAAAGAAATTGTTATCCTAACAGAGTATGTACGTGCTAGACACACAAATCCATCTGTTTTGGAACACTACAGCCTCAAGATTTTTGCAGAGGTACATGAGGTAAGATACAGGCCTCCTCTCATCATACGTGAATTCTTCTAAGTCGCTTTGCCCAGTCTGGGACCCAAATCCTGTTGGAAATTGGACATTGACCCATTTGCTTAATGAGTTTGCTAGCAGATAGCTATAAATAAAAGCAAATGTAGGCAAATACAAACGTGAAGTTTTCTAGATTGTTACTTTATATAGTGGCAAATTTTGTAATGTTCTGAGAGCGTCAGCAGCCATTATCTCCTGAGAGTCCACAAAGCTGAGGAAATAGATTGAAAAGCATTTCTGATGCTGCCAAAAATGAAGTGCATTGATTTTCATTATTGACATTCACATGACCTCATGGTTTATGATTTTGAACGTGAAGTACTGACAAGAACATTACAGAAAACTGGAGCACCTTGCATTAATATTCATTTACGTTGGCATTTGAACTACAGTCATAGCTTTCTGCCACACTCTTGACTAGTCACGTAATATACAAAACAGCTAGAGCTTTTGCAATGATGTGCAAACAACACCTAGATAAAATCTGTAGAACAGGAGTCCCAGTGTGCATTTCAGTGATTGGCTGCTTAATGCCCAGATGATGAATAATCTATCTAGCTATCATTTGCTCCATTGGAACAATTATGAATAACAACAATAACAACAAAGCAAAACAGTAACATTATAACCAGACTTCAGATAATTTGCAAGAAAAAAAATAATGAGGAAGTCTTTGAATATATATGAGCAAGACGGTAATTTGACCACTACACGCATCCATAATAGATGAGGTTGGTTGGAGATAGACCCTTGGCTGGTGCAGTAAACATAACAGTGCTATACTGTGTATCCTGTGGTGATTTGTTGGGGGAAATTAGGGACTGTAAAGTATAGATGGTGTCATCAGAGTCAGGAATGGAAAATCATACCCTTTATATCAAAGCAGATGGTCAGTAAACTGCTTTCTGTACCACCCCAAGGCCACAGTAGTTTCAATGAAATAGCAATTGTGAACTCCCTGAGTAGTGATGCCGTCATCAGGATCAATCTGAAGGTAGATTTCCTCGTTCTTAGAACATTCTGGAACATCAGAGCCACCAATGGATGGTACTATGTGTTCTTAATATCTGTCGATGTTGGTGGATGATGATTCTTCTGCAAATGTAATTCTAGATGAAAGAGAAAATATTGAAAGAGCTGCAAGGGTGAAAAGCGAGTAAAACTTCTGCTTGGTGAAAAAGACGGAAACGTTCAGTAAATAACCATTCACTTGTTGGTGAACGGAAGAGCCACCTTCTTTTCAGAGGAGAAAAACACCTTTCAGATTACTTGCCAACCGTGCACAAGTTGATTTTCCTGTGAGGAAGTTTAAGTAAAAAAGGAGGAGAGAGGAAGGGAGGAGAGCAAAGCAAAGCAAAGCAGAGCTGTGCTCTGCCCCATTTCCTCTCGTTTGCTTGCTTTGCTCTTTAATCTCTGCAGCAGCTCATATAGGTGTTAACAAGACTGGCAAACACAGCTGGTGTGTCCTGCCTACTGACACCCATTTGGCCTTCAGTACCAATGCCAAACAATTATAAATGGCTGTAAAGTTCTTTTAGTTCATAAAAATTTCCAGAAATATTTGCTTCGGTATAGCCTTTCAGTTTAAATACAGCACAGACAGCAGGCTAGGTATGTGAAATCCATGGCTACAGAAGTATGTTTGAAAGTCTCTAGGCCACAAGTCTGTTTCTCTTGCCAAGAAGGGAGGAAAATTTTTATAAACTGGAAACAGAAATAAAAGGAGGTCAGGGACAAACCAGGAGAAAGGAAAAGAGGAATTACAGAAATACAGGCAGAAAAAGGACATATATTGAATTAAAAAAAAATGAATTCAACTTTTTAATCAGCTGTTATGTCATTTAAAACCTATCTCCAAAACCAGTCATGACAAAACTGAGGGCTAATATTGGGATCTTAGAAAGTTCAGTAAAGCAAATTTTATAACTTAGAAACTGCTTTGCAGGAGTAATTTGCTGATACAATACATATGGTAATTATTAATTAATCATTATTCATATTAAACATTTTAATAAATATTAGATAAATTGTTTCTGATAGATATTATTGCAGCTTGCTATAATACTCTGTGGTAAGGACAGTACAGATATAGAAGAAGACACAAGCTCTGATCATGACAGTTTTGAACCTAAATAAAATTAACAAGCTTATTATGTCATAAGGAGGTATGGATATTAGTTGAAGCTGAAAGCAGAAGTTACACTGCCTATGATCATGGTAAATATTTTCTGCAAGACATTCTTAAGCCATTTTATTCATCACTCCAGGTTTCATAACTAAGATAAAAAAATGTTCATACTGCACCATGAGAGTTCATCCAAATATTGTCTCAGCAATATCAGTCTGTTTGAAGTAAATATGAGTTCTTTGTTGTGTAGACAGTCTATTTTCTTTTCATTTTCTTGAAAATACTGTGCCCTGTTCCTCATATAACATGATTTCTTCCTTTTCTTCTCTGATTCTTTCTTCATGACTAGAAACATTTTCATTTGAGTTATTTGATATAATCTATTTATGTAAGTCAGTGCATTTAATATACATTTAAGAGTGATAGGTTTTAGTGTAAACTCTAAACCCTTTAAATCTTTTTTTATGAACACAAAAAAACATGGCAGCATTTTAAGAAGGTGATACTTTTTCTCAAATCCGTGTTTTTTGATAACAGTCAAAATAGACTCTGAAATATCTACCAAAGAGATAGCTCTAATTCCAGTGAACAAGTGGAAAGGTAGTGCCAGGTTGTATAAAAATTAGTATCCTGCGTTATGTTAGTTTTACAATTTAAAATTATCAGTCCAATTAATATACAAACCCATTTCATTTGTAAATAAGGATTCTATGGGCAATTAAACATTAGTTGTAAAAAGGCTTAATGGAGCAGCAATTTAGAAAAAAAAAAAGTGTATAGTCATTTTTTTATGCTACTAATGTTTAACAGAAAAAATATAGGCATTAACTTTTGTAAGCATGATTATCTGACATAATTCTAAACAAACATTTGGTCCTGTCTGATGGTTTGTTTGGCTTAGATAATTATAAAGATTATGAAGGCATACAATAGTTTGTGATGTAAACAAACCTCTAGATCAGCATCTATAGGATAGGTAATCACATCACAGAAACCATTACAATGAATGATATTATGACTAGCAGTATCAGAACAGAGACTGGGGTCAAAGGACTAAGAGACAGCTGGAAAACCTAAGGATTTTGGCTGAGTAGCCCTGAAAGCTCTGTACTCCCTCTGATGTGATGATTATTCAGGAGCATTCAAAAGAGGATTTTTACTTATAACAAAGGAAGAGGGAGAAGATTCTCTTGTAAATTCTGTGTATTTTTTTTTCTTTAATACAAGGTATTAAAACAAAGTATTAAAACAGTTTAGAACATGTTAAATATGCATGGAGAAACATCTCATCATCAAGCAAGTCAGAGTTTCTGTTGCAGAAGGAGTAAAAAAACAGCTCTCCAGAAATTTCAAAACCAGTAACATTATTTTTTTCACACTTCAGCTCAACTTTCATTCATGGACATGAGAAAGAAGGTATGTCAGTGTTCATCTGTGTGTTTTCATAGTGAGTAAGCTCAATGCTATTTCACCCAGATGTTTCTGTACTGTGAGATGGGTGGAAAGTTCACAAGGTTCATTAGGCTTCAAAGATCCGCAGCTTAATATGAGCAACCCACTAGCTGACATATTAACCTGTTATAACACCACTTGATCTCCTCAGGGAGATTTTTCTTACTATCAGATTTTGATGAAAATAGTCCTTCTTGGTCTTTAGTACCTAGAAAGTAAACTTGGATTGTGTTAAAGAAACAATTAGGGGAGAATGAAACAACAGGGAAGAAAGCAGTGCTGGCAAAGCCTGAAAATGCCTGTCTAGATTTCAGCATCTTACAAGACTGAAAAGAGGCCTTCAGTTTCCTAAGTGTCCCTACCCATGGCAGGAGGGTTGCAACTAGATGATCTTCAAGGTCCCTTCCAACCCAAACCATTCTATGATTTTAACTTCACCAAAGCACGACTTTTGTTTTCTTTTGTTTTGTTCTCAGAGTACTTCTATTCAAGCAGTATCTCAGAGGCAGAAAGGATAAAGAATTACATCTTACTGTGAATGTTTTGGTTGTCCAAACTTCACACAAAGTTTTAAAGCTGCAGGAAAAATTTTGATAAGGAAATCTATAGGCATCTTGTGGATTTAGCGGCACTTCCAATGAAGTAAGAAATTGGCTTTGTTACCTACTTCAGTGTAAGTGCTTCAGTCAATGCATCAAGAATTAGCCCATCCGCTGGAACATTATGTCTTGGTGACCCACATTAACGAGGTGATCGCTGCAACAAAGTGAGAGACAAGCTCTTCTGAAATCAAAAGGGTGAGATGCTTGACACTAGAGGAAGGAGGAGGAGGAGAGTAAGGAAATGGAGAATATATAAAAATAAGGTCAATGAAGAGAATTAACCCACTTTGTCAACTGTTTTGTTTATTTGCAAACACACCACCTCCATCACGGGGTTCCACTAAACATGTCCCTTGGCTGGCTGACTTGCTTCTGTGCCAGCCAAACCACTGAAATGTAGATGGAGGAAAGAGGTGGAAGTGTCCAGTATTGGAATGCAGCTGTCTGACTTTTCCATATAAAAGTCATCAAAATAAGAATTTACATATTTTATAAAATTCAGTCCAGTATAAGAACTATAACAAAATAAAATTAAATCAAAAGTATCCCAATACATTTACAAATAATGGCTGGATTTGGCTTTGAGCCTCTTTCTTATTTGACAGAAGGTAATCCCTATATATTTGCTAATCTTGGGAAAAACAGCCTCCCTCCTCACTACCAGAGAATATAGTTCATAGTCTCAAAACATGTTTCTTAACTTATTAAATAACTTACTTATGTATATTAATATTGTCATTTTTTTCTTCTTCTCAAGATTTAGTCATTTCATAATTCTTTGATTAACTTGATGACTCTTCACATTTTCTTATTTCTTTCCTAACTGACCTTTCATTCCTTTAATAATATTTCATTTAAAAATATTGCTTTCCTGAATTCTTTGACTTTCTGCTTTTTCTGCTTCATAGCAGTCCTGCCTCCACTCCCTCAAATACACTCTGGGGTTTATCTAATACCTTTTGATGTGAATAGAAAAAAATTCCATCAAAATCAGCAGGTTTGGGGCAGAGTTGCTCTCAAGTATATTAAATAACAGCATGTAGGAAGCATATGTGTAGAGAGAAACTTTTATACCAAGGGTAAAACCTTGATTTTTCCAGACTTTCTTGTAAGCAAAACACTTAAAATCTTGGTAACTTTAGCTCCTCCAGCTCTCATACTAATGATGATACTCACCAACATACAGCAATTAAGGTCTTATAAACAAAAACTCTTATACAACTCTTGGACGGTATAATTCTTCCCCAGAATAGTCCCATAGCATGACCTAGGACACTCTAACTCTTATGTGCACCACAAGAGACTTTTAAAAATTGCTGTGCTGTGTTGCTTTTCAGATTAGCATCATTATACAATACCTAGCTGAAGTCTGAGTTGGTGGCCTTCCAAAACTTCAGGAACCTCTGTGTTAAGGGAAAGCAGTCTGATATCATTGATGGGAGGGGGGTGAGAAGTAACGCTGACAGACATCCCAGGATAATATCAGACAGCAAACTATGCTGAGCATGAAGACAAGTACAGCTGTAAGTGCTCTAGGGGCAAGTTATGCAGCAACTTCATGTAAGAAATCAAAGAGTTACTGTTTTCCCTACGGCAGGTGATGGTAGTATAGAGGCATATCATGTTATAGGTTACAGGGCTGTGCAGACCACCCCAAGCTAGCTCTGGAGCCGGAAGGATTTGATCCCTGGATCAATTCCCTTTTCAATCTGCTGGAGCTTCCTTGTTATCATAGCATCAATTCCTTGTTTTCCCCAGCAGGTGAGTGAACTCAATCTGAAGAGAAAGACCCTCAAGGACCTTTAGGTATCCAATTGCTCAAGCAAGGGACTGTTCAATAATGACATTATCAGAAGGTGGCAAAGGAAAAAAAAAAACAAGTAAGACCTTGAGAAGACAAAGCCAAAGTCCATTTCCTGTTCAAAGGATGTCATTGGAGTCCAGGTATCCATTGCAGTGCTTTTCCAATAGGATGTCTGGTCAGGGGAAACATAGGTAAAGAGACTCTCAGCAGGACAGTAAAGTTCTTTTTATTTTCTTTCCCATATTTCTTCAGAATGGTTTCTTTCTGTAAGAATGCAAAGTAAAGCCAAATGTCTCTAAGGTATCTTTTCAACAGACTTCCAATTTGTAATGATGGCTCCAATTGCCAAAATATTTAAAAGGCCTCTGAAAGTTAGAGCAGATATAAAAGCCTTTCTCAGGCCTGAAGAACTAGATTACAGGATTTTTATGGAAACCTTTAGAATAAGACCATAAAAAGGCAGCGATGAAATCTTGCCTCTTTTTCTACTAAATAATCCCTTTCAGGAAGTCCACTACAAGTTGCATTTAAAACTATTTTGGCACCTGCCGGTAGCATTTATCTGATTTTCCTTCAAGTTGCTTCTGTCAGCTGAAAAAATCCTTCTGGTGGCTGAAACTGTGCTAGATTCATTAACCTTTGTATTAGTGCAAAACGAAAGTTTTTGAAAAGCCTTACTTAAACCTCAGTTTTTTAGTGAATGTAATTGAGGATTTTTTTTTCTTTTTTTTTTTTTTTTTTTTTGTCTCAATCTCAAACTATATTATGTGGATAACGGAGTTAAGGCAGCATAGGGTTACTCATTTCCTTTTAGGTGGAAGAGGTTTGCAGGGACCTATTTGATAAAGAGGGTAAGAATTTACATAAACTGGAGGAGGGAGAGGGTAACATGCTTCACTTGTTACCAGACCGAAGGTGTGGGCCCAGATGGTGCTACTCACCTGCTTTAGCTTGCATGCACATCTCAGGCATGCCTTGGCTCTATGCTGCAATCACATTTTTCTCCCTTTTCCCTTGTTTCTGGTGGGAGAAAATCCAGGCTTCTGGGCCAGAAGATTATTGTACTCCAACAAACCCTTTGGCTTCAATGGTCAGGAGGCCCTAACTACTCACCTGACCTGCAATTTTAGACTATGGGATTAATGCCAACTCTCCTTTCAGGGAGAGAAAAACAGAAATTTCTTTTCTATCTTTCATATCTCTCTAGCCTCTCAGCTGACTTCTTCATTCACTGTGCTCTTCCTCTTCTTCACCAGTCCAACCCCAGAGCTGAAAACCCATATTAATCATAGAATCATTAAGGTTGGAAAAGACCTCCAAGACCATCTGGTCCAACCATCCCCCTACCACCAATGTCACCCACTAAACCATGTCCCTAAGCACCATGTCCAACCTTCCCTTGAACACCCCCAGGGACGGTGACTCCACCACCTCCCTGGGCAACCCGTCCCAATGCCTGACTGCTCTTTCTGAGAAGAAATGTCTCCTCATTTCCAACCTGAACCTCCCCTGGCTCAACTTGACGCCATTCTCTCATGGAGGAGGAGGAGCTTGAATCTGTTGGAAGTTGGAGGTTGAAAGACACTGAAGACAAGAATAATTCTAGGCTGAAGAAGTCTTCAGTTTTGGGATGCTGTTTTTAAAATCCAGAATGTGCTTTAGCAATTTATTTATGCCAGCCTATTCAGACATTGCTTTTATTTTATTTTTCATATTCCCATTTCCTAAAGAAATATTCTTATCAAATCTTTGTCTTTCCTAGCACTTTTTCTTTACGAATTAACCTGGTGTAAAAACAGTGGAAGCACCACTTTTGGCAAAGGATTAAAAGAAATGAAAACAGGCTCTACTGTGTTGAAATTGATGCCTAAGAAGGCTTTCAAAGGAGTTACCAAAACTTGACAGGAGGCTTTGATTAGGTAGGTCATGATAGCCAGACAAAACAGACATTATTTTTTTTGATGTAGTTGTTTAAATATACAAGAACAGGGAGACAATTACAAACATTGCAGTATAAATACAATACTTACACAATTACAGCTATATTTGAATGTCACCTTTTGCTGTTATGTCTACTGCCTGACATTTTAGTACATATATGTGGAGAGGATTGTTGACCAGACATTCTTACTAACAATTCTAAAGAAAAGAACAGAAATATATCATTATAATATCAACAGTTAGCAAATAGTTAAAGAAGTAGATTCCCACCAAAAAATGCAATTACAGAATCACAGAATAGCTGAGGTTGGAAGTGACCTCTGGAGTTCATCTGGTCCCACCCCCCAGCTCAAGCAGGGACACACAGAGCAGGGTGCCCAGGACCACGTCCAAGTGGCCTTTGAAAATATCTAAGGAAGGACACTCCACCAACTCTCTGGGTAACTTTTTCCAGTGCTCCATCACCCATACAGTACAGAAGTGCTTCCTGATGTTCAGATGGAAGCTCGTGTGCTCCGGTTTGTGCCCGTTGCCTCTTGTCCTGGCACTGGGCAACACTGAAAAAAGCCTGGCTTCAAGTGTTTATATACATGGATGAGATCCTCCCTTATCCCTCTTCATATCTAGGCTAAAAACTTCCAGCTCTCTCAGCCTTTCCTCATAGGAAATGTCCTCCAGTTCCTTCATCACCTTTGTGGCACTAATTAAATCATCCATAGAAGATGATCTTCTAGGTTTGATTCTAATCAAAAGGAAGAAAAAAGGTAGCAAGCATAGCAGGGAGCTGGTGAATTCACTGTTAGGAAAAGAAGAGGCTTTCTGAGAGCAGGACTCATCAAGTTCATTGTCCACACATAAGATCTTATAAAGAAACAGCCCAAGAAAAAGGTATTTAAGGAGGTACAGTGGGTCTTCAAAGAAACCCCTCTAAAGACACAAGCCCACGTACAGTGCAGGTTTGGAAGCCACAGAGAAGTTATCAAGATGTTGAGTGAGATGTTCAATACTGGAGTAAATTACTTGAATGTGTAGTAGAGAACTGTAGGATTAAGCTTGCTAAAGATGGGCAGCTGAGAGAGACTTCAGGAGTGCTGGAGAACAGGATTAGGATTCAAAGAAATTGTGAAAAAATGGAGAAATCATCAATGTGAAGGTTTGAAAATGAATTAAATAAAAGTAGATTATCACTTTAAAGTATGTGAAAGTTAGTTCCAAAGACTTAGGTAATATCTCAAGCGATTAGGCCAAGGACTGATCAGCCTAAAACACAGCAAGAAAGATTCTGGCTAAACATTGGTATGAACTTCTTAGCAGGAAGGATTGCAAAGCATTAGTTGCCTGAGACTACTATGAAATTGCAGTCAGTGGTGGTCTTTGAATACAATCCATGATAGGTACTTATTTCACCGGCTCTTTCCTCCTTGTTAGTAGAGACTGCCTTTCTTACAACCTGATCATATTTTTGAAGTTGTAACCAGAGAAAAAATTCCTCAACCGTTGCAATAAATTCTTAAAAATATTGGCAGATTAGGTGCAGAAATAAAATAGAGAGTATTGTGAAGAAGTAAAGGAAAATCAAATTAGGATAAATATTACTTTTTTGCATATTTTTCTAACACTTCTAATGACCAAAGCATGAAAGACTAACAGAGAGAGGATATCTAACATCACTTCAGTGAAAAGAAAGGGACTTGAGAGAGGTTTATTCTTGTGACTAAAGTGTAATCAACTGATATTTGTTCACAAATACGCTCTGTGGCAGAGATACTTGGAAACATGAGCTAAAGTTATGAAATTATGTACTTGTTGACTTTTTCTCAAGAGGACATGACACTGCTTCCAAGCCCTATACCTCCGTTTCTGTGGTCCCTGCTTATCTCCTCAGATTTGGTCAAAATGTTGCCTGTTGAATAACTTCATCCTGAATACTGTAAGTGCTGTAAATCTTGTTCTCTGTTGGATGAAAGCAAAGCATGTGTATTCTTTTGAAGAATTTCATGCTAGACTTGTCTATCCTCTGTCTTGTGATAGATGGCAAGCCAATGCCCACTTATGGGCATATTTAAGAGATTTCTGATCATATCAGGATGTTAATTGAATTCAAAGGATGTTTCTGCTTGCTGCTTCTTAAGATCCATGCAGCAGCTGGAAGGAGCAGGACAGTGACAGTTTCTTCTGTGTATAACTCTGAGCATGCATACGTTATATGTCATACAGAGCAAATAACTGTAAAAGCCTAGTACCTCAAACTTGATTTCTAAGCTAGAATTTTCTCACTTGTTTATATTTAATGTATTAAAACCTGTCTTCTGATACAACCAAAAGATAAATCTTGCACCTTTTCTGCCCTGTCTGAAGTCTCTCTAGCAACAACAGCTGTGCTTATGGGTATACCAGTGTTCTAGTATACAGTATACAGGTATGGGTATACAGTTCCAACATTATTGCATGAATATTATGAGTAGAAGACGTTGTTTTCCTGAGCAACTTGTTTCTAGAAGTTAGTAACTTCTTCAAAATGATGCCATTTCACATTGGTTATAGAATTATGATTACAGAAATCATGATGCTGAAATAGTGATATTAGTGATGAAGATATGTGTAATTAAGGATTCTAAGGATGCATATTTATATGCGTATTAGCTGTTTCCATTTCACTGCTTATTAATATTTAGGCATAATCTTGTTCTTGAGATTTATTTTTTATTTATTACAAATGTACTCTTTAGCAAATTCTATTGAGAAGTCCAATGTTAAACAGCATTGCATCAAGAATTTTATCAAAATCACATCCTGATATATGTTTATATTTTAGTTCTGAGTACTGAATCACTAGATATGCATAATCCATGAGTGAGGGGAGGATTGGCACAAAGTACCTTTAAATCAGTAGTGGTCAATACACACGAAGTGCTTCTGGTCAGGATAAAAAAACAGGGAGGTAATGTACGGGATGCAAACTCAGTTGCAAAGTACTGAAAGCAAACTTTACCAGCTTTTTCTTGACAAGCTGTACAAGACAGAGAAATCTAATAGCTGTAATCATTTTCTTTTAGTTATGCTACTAATCTTGGTTGGTTTAGATTTCATTTCCCTATTATTTTTTATTTTTATTTTTTTATTTCAAAGATCGATTAACAGATTGAAAGAAAAAGGGAATAAATCTTGAACTAAGATAAAAGATGATTTATACTGTCTTGTGAGTCTTTTCCTTTTTTTTTTTGGCACTGGTTTTAACATTTTTTCCTAATGTTCTGACTAGCAAAATGCCACTACCAGTTTGAAGAGAGACAAGCTCATTCCATTATGACACAGCAGCTATGACAACCTCTTTTATTGTTGCTTAATGGTGTGTTCAAGAATGTCAACACAGCTTGCAAATATTTCTGGTTTTGCTGTTTCAGGGACGTGAAAACAGCAGCTTCAATTGTATTGAAATATTATTCAGAACAGCTTAATACTTTCAGAGCATTTCTTGGCATCAGTGTGCTTGCCCATATTTGTAGTGATAAATTGTCCACTCGTCTTCGAAAAGTTAGTTTAAAACTCTTTAGTACAGTGAAATAAGCTATGCTCAATAAAACAAAGGTGCCATTAAATTGGATGTGGAGACTGAATACTTGATGAATAGTTACCTTTTCATTTCTCATTCACAAAAATCACAGAATAGCCCAGCTCGCCATGACCTGTGGTTTCCATTTGAAATGACTGTGTGTGATTGCCCACTTTGATATGAAATGGCTCCTGAACAGTTTTTGTGAAAGTGGTGCCAAATCATAAAAATCACCATAATAAATGACACATTTATCAGCAGTTTTCAGCAGTCAGAGGAAGGAATTTGCTGGACACAGTAGGTGAAATTTGTCTCTGGAAACACAGTTTAAAAAGACTAGGCAAAATTATTATCTGCTTGCTCAAACATATATTTTAGGAAAAATCTAATAAATCATAGGATCATAGGAAAATTCACATTGGAAGGGAACTCGGTAGGTCTGTAGCCTGACCTCCTGCTCAAAGCAGGGTCAGCTCTGGGGTCACACCAGATTGCTCAAGGCTTTGAGCAAGCCCAGTCAGGGCTGAAACCCTCCCAGGATGGACCCTGCATGGCCTCTGGGTAATTTGCTGCAGTGCTTGACTGCCCTCATGGGGAAAAAGTTCCAGCTTATACCCAGCTGAACCTCTCCTCTTTCAGCTTATGCTGAGTCTCTCATCTACCCACCAGGCAAAACTGTAAGAGTCTGGCTCCCCATTCTCTTGATGGCCTCCTCATAAGCACTGGGGACTGTACTAAGGTCCCCCCAGGGCTGTCCCTTCTCCAGACTGAACCAACCCAGCTCCCTCAGCCCCTTCTTGCAGAGCAAGTGCTCCTGGACCTCAGTTGAACTCCCTCTAGTTTGTCGATGTCTTTTCTTAGAGGCCCCCAGACTGGATCTCAGTAATATATCTCAAAATCAGAAAATTATTTCTATCTTCATTGTCCCCACTGTAGAAAAATCAGCTCATGAGGTCACCCTCTGAACCTTTCATAATGTAAATCAGCTCCTAGGTTGGGTACCACAGGCTTTGATTCTCAGTTCAGTGCAATGATTTTCTTTTATTCGCACGTAGATGTTTCTCTTCCAGTTCTTACACTCACACAATTTTTTCCCAGACCTGTATGATAAAATCAGTTCAGCTTTCTATCAGTGGTACTGCAAATGTCCATTTTCAATTCTCTTTTCATTAGCTCACACCTCTGATCCAAATATATGTCTTGCTCTGCATTATCTAACCTGAGAATGGGCGATACAGCATTAGCCAAACAATATTACTTTGCTTCCAGAATGTGTGGGTGTGTGTAGGAAATAAGAACTTTATTTTGTTGCTAGAACTCCGTTCAGTACCCTATTGCTCACTTGATTTTACAACTTCTTTCTCTAATATCTTTACAGGTAGTGAAGGGCAGAAAGAAAGAAAATTAGTTTGAGCATAAGTTATTTAATCAGAAGTATTTGAGGATATTTCCAAAAGGAAACAAACAAGCAAACAATCAAATGAAAACAAAACAAAAAAAAAAAAAAAAAAAAAAAAAAACAAACAGAAGTAACACTATCATGACTGTTTCAAAATAAAATGATTAATGTGAAAAAGTTCACTTTTTGGATACCATGCCTCCAAAACATGCTTACTTTAGCATGGAGTCATTCTTTACTCCTCACTGTTTCAATGTCAGGGAAAAAAAATTAATCTAATTGCATTGGATGTCCCTATGCAATGGAGAGCACGTGTCTCTGTAGCCAGGCATGCCAAACCTGTCCCTGACCTGCTGAAGTGGCTTGGTACATGCTGCCTGGACTTGCTTTCCCCAGCTCATGTGGAGGAAGGAGATGTGCCTTCAAAAAGCTGTAGGAGTGGAGGCAGATCTCAAGCTGTCAGCAAGAAAGAGCAGTCAGCTTCCGATGGACATTCTCGGAAAGGGATATGAGAAAGGCAAACCTCTCTGAAATCAATAGAACTTGAGAGATCCCAAAATTTCATCTGTGAGGAAGGGCCTGGGGTACACCATGAGGCACTGTCGTAGCACTGGCTCCTGCAGTGCTGTCTCAAGCCATCCTAATTTGGTCCTCTGGACTGCAGGAGGGCCATCAGGAAGGGCTGATTTTATTAAATGGAGGTAAAGGCAGCACCATCCAGTCCACCAACTTTGTTGTTGTCTTTTCAAGCTGCAGAGGAACATTATTATCTTCTGGCCTGGCCTCCTGAGTAGCCACGAGAGAGAAAAGCTGACTGAAAGCTACATTAGTCTGAAGGGTGAGAAGTAACCACACTCCTGCAGGTCTACACAAGCTGAACCGAACCTTTCCACACTCCTCCACGACTGCCATAATTAGTATTTTGCAACTTGCTATTTTTTAAAAGCAAAACAGAAATAGAAGAGCTGCATGGAAAGCTCAGTGTGCACTCCACAGGTGACTGAGGTAGCTGCACTTCTGTGCTGCCAGCCTGCTGTATGATGCTATCTGCTTCTGTAGGCAGTTTTCTTTTCTTGGGCCCTTTAAGGATAGCTTAACCCAGAGAAATTTCATCATTTTAATGCATTTATAGTCATAAAAGTGGAAAATAAATTCTTTGGAAAGGAAAGGGAGAATTTTATTTCATACTGAAGTGCAAATCATAAAAGCCCTATCTCTGACTATATATAGCAATGATAATCCTTGCATGAGCAGGAAAAGTGGCTTTTACAAAGAGCTGTGGAAGAACAACTTTCTAAATATGCCAACAATTTACACTACTCTAGTATAAGTGCATTTCTCCTCCACCCCCCAAAATTGTCTGTAAGTAGAAATTTAAATCTGAAGTTCCTTTCATTTGCACACAGGTCTCTGGAGCTGAGATCCTGAGCCTGGGTTCCCACCAAGCTGCCACGATCCCCATTTCCATCTGGCACTGTGCTCTGGTGAGAGGCTGGGATGAAGCGTGCTGTGTTAAAGGGGAGTCCCAGGACTGCAATTCTCCAAAACTTAAATTAAAAATAATCATGATCCATGCACCATCAACCACATAAGTGATTTTTGAATTGCCATGAGAAAGCGTGTTCATTCATTGACTTCCTATGCTTGTGTCTTTTAGAGTCATATTTTCATTTGACCATAGTGTCTAGCACATGTCTGTGTGGAAGCTGATGCATGTGGGGCAATCCCTTGAACCCAGCTGACATAGAAGCTGTGTCTGTGGGGGAAACAGCAAGCGTGGGGGACCTGTGATAAAACTGCTTTCACCTGCAGCTCTGGAGGGGCTGCTGTTCATGCTGTCCAGGACACTGGGTGCGGAGGGAGGGTGAATCTGCTGCCTCTCTTCCAGCCAGGCTTCGGTTTCAGCATCCTGGCAGTGAGCTGTGGGGGGTGAACATGTGTCTCATCCTGACACCAAATAGAGTGGTGACCTGAACTGAGGAATTGAGTCCAAGAGGTAAGATAGAAATGACCTAGGAACATGAACCCTTGTCACTGACTTCAGGTGACATGCATATTGCTAGGAAATAAGCACTGTGTGATGGACTGCAATAAAATGATTTTTAGTCTGTTTCAGAAATGGCTGCAGGCTCCTCACAGCTTTTGGTGAGATTTTGGCAAAGTAGGAATGTATCCTGAGTCTAGTGGGCAGACCTTTGCCCACTAATCTAATCTAGAGTCAAAACACTACATCATTGGCCCTGCTCCATTCATCTCACTTTACTGGGGACAGTCCCAAAGAATAAAGTGAAGGGACCTTGGAAGAGAAATGTCATCCCTTCTTGGGAAACAAATGCCTTACCATATATAACAGGTTAGAATTATTTTGATTGTGCAGAATTAAGCAGGGACACCCAGAGCAAGGTTCCCAGGACCACATCCAGGTAGCCTTTGAAGATCTCAAAGGAGGAGACTCCACAACCCTCTGGGTAACCTGTGCCAGTGCTCTGTCACTCGCACAGCACAGAAGTGCTTCCTGGTGTTCAGATAGAAGCTCCTGTGTTCTAGTTTGTGCCCGTTGCCTCTCGTCCTGGCACTGGGCACCACTGGAAGGAGCCTGACTTCAAGTGTTTATACACATGGACAAGATCCTCCCTTAGCCTCTTCATATCTAGGCTAAAAACTTCGTGCTCTCTCAGCCTTTCCTCACAGGAGAAGTGCTCATCTTCATGGACATTTGTTGGACTCTCTCCGGTACATCCATGTCTCTCTTGTACCGAGGAGCCTGGAACTAGTCACAGTACTTCAGGTGTGTGGCTTCACCAATGCAGAGTAAAGAGGAAGGATCACCTCTCTTGCTGGCGGTCCTTTGCTTAATGCAGCCAAGAACACCATTAGCTTTCTTTGCAGCAAGGGCATGCTGCTGGCTCATGTTCAACTTGGTGTCCACCAAGACCTTCAGGTCCTCTTCTTCAGGGCTGCTTTCTAGCTGGGTGACCCGCAGCATATATTCATGCACGGGGTTGTTCCTCCACAAGGATTTCAACAATCCGTGATGGATTTTCCCTTGTTATGTTAAGAAATGGATATAGGTATTTCCCAACTCCCTTACCTGATTAAAGTGCCTAGAGGATTACATAGAAGCCAGCTTCTTTCTCTCTCTCTCTCTCTCTTTTTTTTTTTTTTTTTTTTTCTTTGGTAGAGAGTGGTTTAATGCAGAGTGGCACCCACTTTGAACATGTTTTCCCATCGCTGCTCTACCAGCTCTGAAAACTGCTTTTGTTTGGATATTGTTATTATCTGCTAGAGACTGATAGGAATGTGGAGTCACTCAGTGAGAAAAGGAAACATGGTTCTCATTCAGAAAGAATGCAGTTTCTTCCACGCAGTTTACAGCACAGTTGTATTTGAAGTTGAGCCGCAGGATCTTGTGGCAGTAAAAATCATTGTGATTTATAGGAAAATGTCACTCTGGCTGTCTCCTCTATAAAAGCTTTTTACTGCTCTTGTTGAATATAAATCAGAATTATGTGGCCAAGAAAATGATGGCTTTGGCAAAATGTTATGAAGACAAAAAAATAAATGGATTTGAATTGTCTTGGCTTTATTCTGAAGAGAGATATTACTGGAATTTATTGCCTTGCCAAGATCAATATCCCTGTCCTTAAAAATAGGTGTGTGTAACTGTATGTCTAAATTCATATCCAAATTAATTTAAGGATGTTCACTGTGAAGCTTACCTTCAAATCACAATAACAGTAGATCTTAACTGCTTGAAATTAAGCTGACAGTTTCAGAATCTTACTCTGGCTGTATTTGTAGCACCACACTTCAAACTTCGGATTTTTTGTCTCCTTGTGGGGGATATGTGATGGGTCTTAGCATATGTGACTCAAGCTTAGCTAACTTCAACCAAGAATTTAAGTATGAGATGATCCTCCCCTCCCATGCTGTGTATGTTTCATTTATAGGGAAAAATATGTATAATAAAATAAATAAATGATCAATGAATTAGTTGATTTTTAGAGTTCTGTGTTTCTCCCTTTGGAGTGAAGCTGCTAGGGAAATGCATGAGCATTATCAGAAAGTGAAGGAAGCCAAAAAGAAGGTAAGAGAGTTTGGGGCTAGTTGTGTACTACCTCTTTCAAAACCATGCTGTTAGCCAGAGGTTCCCAACCTGTAACATTTTACCTACACATGGGTTTTGTGTGCGTAGTCAGTGCAGCTTCCTGAATATGTCTGTGGAGAGGAACAGGCTATGGGGCCTGGGTGGCCAGTATGTTCAGCTTGACCTGGGATCCAAGAAAACTCAACTCAAGCCTGTTCCTGGGTGGTCCACAAGGGTTTATGCCCTGATCATAGGCACCAGCAGAGATGTACAAACCACAGAAGAGGTTGGGCACACAGTAGGAGGGCACACAAAGGACTCTCCTGGCTCAGGCATCCAAGCCCTTCTTTCTTAGAAGTCTAAATCTCAGAGAATATTGGGCAATATCATACAGGGGTGTAGAAAGGGAAAATATTCCATCTCTTGCTTCTGTAGAAATGGCAATAACAATCTAAAAACTGGGATATAAGTGGTAACACCAGGCTGGGCCCAACATTGTTCTAACACTTTGTTCTTTTATGTATTTATTTATTTATTTATCTATTTATTTACTGGGGGGGAGGTAGGGGAGGTGGGAGTAAAGTATCATCTAGACCAAATTACTTGAAATAGTATTCCACAGATAGCCACAGATAGCTCACAAATGAATCCCTGAGTGAAGAACAGTTCCATGTCAAGTCATAAGTAAAAATGTACTGTGGAATGATTTAATGTAAAACAAGTTTTAATACACTTGAATTAGGCATAACCCAGGGATGATATTGTCTTTGGAAGTACTGTATAACAAATATAGTATTTAGAAACCTGAACATATGTGGTAATGAGCCCTGATGTACTTCTAATCCATTCTATTTGCTATGCATTAAAAATGCTGATATATCTCTGTGAAGAGTCTTTATGACACTCCCAAAGTATACTGGTCTATTTTGACCACTCTAATGAAAATTCAGGATTAAGTGATACAGATTTCTGACTTCTGAATTAGAGGTATATTTTGTGATGTGTCATATTTCTGCCTCAGTCTTCCCATCTGTGAAATGGAGATAACTTACCTACTTTCTTTCTTCAAGGAAGCACAGGTGGAATTAAATGATTAATACTTTTTTAAGATTTTAAAAATGGAAAAGATGAGAAAAGCACAAATTGCGTTTCTTGCCTTACATATACAGTGGAAGGTGTTTCCTTTTGCTTCTATTGTCAGAAGATTGCAACAGGCCAGAACATTAAGCCAAAGCAGTCACAGATGTTGACTACACCCACATATTTCTGAAGCTTTTGGTGATAAGTATGCAGTCTGCATACCTACAGGAATAAGCATGTACTGGTTCACACAAAAAATGAAGATACAGCAATTTAAATAAAGTGCTGATGAATTGTGTCTACCTCCCTCTAGCTATTTAATCCAATAAAAAAAAAAAAAAAAAGAGAGATTAAATCAGTAACTTTACTTCTTCCTCCATAAGACAATAGGCTTTCATTCCTCTTTCTTCTATCATGCTAATGTCAAAAGGTCAAGGTGGTACCTTTCAAAGTCACTTCAGTGGGATCAGCTATTGAAAGACCAAAGTGAGAAAGAAATTGGAATGAAAATCACTTTAAGATTTGAATGAAACAGAGAAGTTAAATATAAAACTTTTCAAGTCCTGAAAGTTTATAGTTAGCTACTATATTTTTCTGAATACTGCTGTATACACAGTTTGTTGACCAATATCTCTGGCAGGACAGGAATCAGGAAAAGGGAAAACTACTATAATATAGAGAAATATGGTAAGTATTTATTCAGCCTTTTTAGAGACAGGTTCATACTTAAATTTCCATTGTAATACATATGACAATGAGATTAATACAAGTATGCAAAGTTTTCAAGTTTTGGTCTGTAAAGCCCAGCTTTTCAAATAGAGTGTTAGAATTCTTAAAACAGCCAGATTTCATTGGTTCGGAGGAATCTGTGATGCTTAGACTCTGAAATTCAGAATGTATTTCTATTTGCTGATTAATTCCTTGATTTGGGAAAATGTTACTCGCAAAATATAAAAAAGCTTGACTATAACATAAAATGCATCATGTTTTTTTCTTTGCATAAATGTATTTGCTTTCCATCTTGTCTGTAGTGGCAGCATGAATGTGAACCCTGTAACTAAAATTAACTTCCTGGACTATATATATATTTTTTTCCAGCCAATGAACCCTTATTTTACCCATAGTCATCAAGGCCCCAGGTTTTTCTAGTTAGTCACTTCTCTGGTCCTGCTTCCTTTGCTCTTGTCTCTGACCTGAACTTTTATTAATCTGTTTTGGTCACACAGTTACATCCTTTATGTTTTAAACTTTCTTCAAGTAGCAGAACCAGGCATTGGCTCTAGTTTGGGGCTGCTGTCAGATTGCAGAATCTCTTCCTTCTGAGGATGCAGAGCCCATGATTAAGTCATTTTCAGGAGCAATGATTAACTGTGTAGATGAAAGTGACAGCTGAACCAAATGAGCTCGACAAAATGATTACTTTGACTAGCAAAAAAAAATTTACATACGCAGTTAAAAAAAAGAAATGTGCAGGTATCATCACGTCTTGTTATTTTTACTAATGAAGTCTGTTATGGGATTGTGGATCAAAGCACATGAAAGAGTTTAGATTCCTTCCCTTTCCCAATGCCTTCCTTGGTCCAAAAGATCACATGAAGGACATTTTAGAAGAGTTCCTCTCATGCCTACATCAACACTATACCTATGCTGTCCAGTCTTGAGACAAGCCTATAACCCACTGTGCTTCCAAGACCTAAATATATCGATTTGGATTTAATCTGGATTTGTTAGACATAAGAAACCTGAATAGAGGGTTCAGAAATCTATATATCTTAGAGCTGGGTGGCAGGCGGATATCTTAAGAAAGTCTTCTCCACTTATCCTCTTCAGTGGCTGACTTTTCTGTTTGCTGTCACTCATGTGGCATCACTTTAGGGGGAAAAGCTTAGAGAAAGAGTGCACAAAAGGCTGATGCCCATTATCTTGAATATATTTGGAAGCAGAACAACAGCCAAAGATCATCCCACTTGAACAAATCCAATGAATTGTCTCAGAAAGAACTCTGAAATACCCCTGAAGGCAAATAATGCGGATGGGTGTTGCGTTTGGCCTAAATCCCAGCCTTATGTCTGCTCTTGCACAACCAAATAGATGTGACCAATAAAATTGGTTATAGGTCTGTGGCTAATCACTTCCTTAAGTGCTTTGTGTTTAAGAAAAGTGTAGAAGACAGTGAAAATGTAGGCTGTCAAGATTCACAATGTTTAATATGCAGATTTCTGTCTAGTTTAACACAGTTTGGCTTACTAGACACCAGAAGACACCAGGATCTTTCAGCTAGCATTAAGGATATGAAGACACAAATGAAGTAGATACAAGGGACTTCTGCACAAAGTACTAAGAAAGAAGATAAATGTGATACCCTGGTTTTGTCCAGGTTTGAAATGGCTAATAAATATTGGTAAACACCATAATACTTTTTTGCTTGAACTTTTGGTGGGTCAACATAATTGCCGTGTTTTGAGCCGTCCTGGCATTGCATGCAGGACTGGGTAGCATACACATATATTTTGCCATTAAAAATAACCTTATGAGAAAGAAAATAACCTTTTGGAAGCTGAGCTGAAAGAAAAATACATGGTTTTTGCCATAAGTTGACATAATTTGGCTGTCTTATTTATCTTCATAAATCAAGTTCTACAAACAGATTAGTAACATGATTCTGCTGGTAAAGGGAGTCTGGCATATACCTGACAAGCTTCTGATCTAAACACCTGTGTTTTCAGTGCCTTCTTAATTAGGTGCTCAGTTTTCATGCCTCCAAATACATGAGCTGTAGCTGGGAGGCATTCTGCCAGTGCTGGGTGCAAACTGTCAGAAGTGACAGCATGACTTCTGCTGTACCTGCAGAAATCCACATGTGCAACCACACCTACATTTCCTTCACAGCGCAGGTGATGGAATTGCAAAATGCATTGTTTGGCATGTTCTCAGGCTGGACATGAAAATAGGAGACTGATTTTGAAAAGATGAAGACAGAAAACGCTGCAAAGCCAGATTCTGTCTTTAGGCTTAGGCTACAAGATAGCCCACCCATAACTTCACTTCCTCCAAGAATCCCACAACAGGAGCCATTTTCTCAAGTTCTTATGAATACAGAGCAAGAATTTTTTGCTGTGATGCTGATTTATCCTCATGCCCAAAACCCTGGAAGCAGGGTCAAGATTGCACCTACAATCACAGAATCATAGAATATCCTGAGCTGGAAGTGACCCACAGGGATCATCGACTCCAACTCCTGGATCCACACAGGACCACTCAAAAATCAGACCCTGTGTCTGAGAACGTTGTCCAAACACTTCTTGAACTCTGGCAGGCTCAGTGCCGTGACCACTGCCCTGGGGAGCCTGTCCTAGTGCCCGACCACCCTCTGGGTGCAGAACCTTTTCCACACCCAGCCTGACCCTCCCCTGTCCCAGCTCCATGCCGTTCCCTCGGGTCCTGTCGCTGTTCCCAGAGAGCAGAGCTCAGCGCCTGCCCCTGTGCTCCCCTCGTGAGGGAGCTGCAGGCCGCCATGAGGCCTCCCCTCAGCCTGCCCTGCTCTGGGCTGAGCAAACAAAGGGACTTCAGCTGCTCCTCATGTATCTTCCTCTCTAGACCTTTCACCATCTTTGTTGCCCTCCTTTGGACACTCTCTAATATTTTTTATGTCCTTCTGATATTGTGTATCCTTCTGATATTTTATGTCCTTCTGATATTGTGGCACCCAAAACACTACACATTACTTGAGGTGAGGCCACACTAGGGCAGAGCAGAGTGGGTCAATCACTTCTCTCAACTGGCTAGCAATTACATAGAAAAACAGAAAAGCACTTAAGGATGTGAGTAGCCACAGACCTATAACCAGTTTTATTGTTCACATCCATTCTGTTGTGCAAGGATAGACATAAGGCTGGGATTTAGGCCAAACTCAATCACCTATTGCTGTGGATCTTTTAACAGCAAACCCCATGTAAGAAATAGCTGGAAGGAAGGGGAGGACTTTTTATGCCTGCACTGCTCTCTCCTTACTCACCGTTGAGATTTACAGACACGGTACAAGAAAGTCTCTTTGGGGCTTATGCCCTTTTATTCCCCTGCAGGCTCTCAAAAGGAGCAGCCACAACACAACTCAGGTTAAATTGCCATCTTAGAGATATTTGGCGAGAGCTCTCGGGTGCTGCTGAGACACTTGACTTAATTTTGCCACCAATTCAAATGGAGTGCTGGGCTGCTTTCCTGTCTCTATTTGGATTTTAAATCCTCCCTGGATCTTGCAGAAATAATCTCTGCCAGAGACAACTTATCGCTAGGTATTACTGAAATACTCCCAAAGAGCGCATTTATTTTTTTCTTATTCTTGGCCTAGACCAGGTCACAAAAAATGGGAAGAATTTTAAAGAAAATTCCCAGAAGTGGATGCCAAGAACACTCCTATTTTTGCCCCAAAATCTCTTCTTCCGCATGTTCAGGTGAACAAGCCAAGCATGGTTTTACTTCACCCATATATACCTGGCTTGTTTTCCAGGAACAGAACATGAAGTGATGTGCTCTGTGTAGGTAAGTGCTTAGCAGGTAAGGGCATCTCCGCAGCTGGGGACAGAAGCCAGAGAGCATTTGGATGACATTGAAGGCTGAATAGACTCTAGTTTCTCAGACAACCAAGGTAAAACCAGGTGTATTGTTACTGGGAATTCCCTTGTTAAAGATGTTGGCAGTAGGCTTCTACATTTTTTATTTATTTATTTTTTAATATATATTAAGTGTTCCACCTGCTGTGCTTTTAAAGACTTTCTGGTAACTAGTTCCATCTTCCTGTCTTCTCCACAACAAGTCGATGGCCAGGGAACCTGTGTGAATTTAGCACTCCTTCACAGCTGCCTCTCCCAGCATCTTTTGCCAGCTCTGACCATCCATCAGAGCCTTCCTCCAGGGCAGGACCTCAGGGACGGTCGGTAACGGCTCCACCACTTGCCTTAGCTCTAAATCCCTGGACCCATAGGTAGGAGCAATTTGTTTCCTCCTCCAGCTCTGTCAAGCACCTGGCTTGCGGTTTGGAATTTGTGTACTGAGCACTTAACCAGAATCCAGAATTGAGTATTAAATATTTGTGATACGCAGGGAATGAATAAAGAGTAGGTGAGGAAAGACCATTAACAAACCTTCTTCTAGGCCACTGGAAAGGAAGTGGCAAGAGTAAGCGGAGGATTTTCCTACAGTCAGTACCAAAAAGTCAGCAAGTGTTTGAAGTGAATTAGTGATAAAGAGGCCATTATAGATATTGGAGAAACTTTAATAAAATGAACGTGGAAGATTCCAGCTCTTCAATTTTAGGGTTCGCTCCTGCAGGAATGCTTAGGTTTTTATCTCCTTCAATATTTTAGCAGGATAGACTGTATTTGTGATCAATAGTGATTTGTATTCCTTGTAAAGTAGAAAGTGTTTAATTTTTTGAGAAAATTTGTTCTCAGAAAAATAACGAAGTGGTTTTGTAAAAAGGATGAAGTTTTTCTTTACACATAGTAAATCAGATTCATTAGGGGCAGTTGACAAGCCCTCTTTTCTTACGATGTTCTTAAGATTCCGTGTTTTGACACCGTCAAAGAACAGGAAAATATGCCAATCTTCTACTGTTTGAGATACCAGCTGGTAAATTCCTTCTTTCTGGAGAAATCAAGGATCCAGTCACAGGGTCTGGTCTTTACATAGGGACTTGCCACCCCACCCAGAGCCCCATGGAAAGCAGTGGGACCCTCCACAGTTGCAAATGTTTGTTATCACTTCTGATCTGGATCTCAGACTTGCATTTCAGATAGCCTAAACCCGTGTAAGGCCATTGTTTAGGAAACCACTGCAGACATACCCAAGAAACGGAAGGCAGTGATGCATTTATCCTATTCAAAATGGCAGGGTAAAGGGAGTTGCTAAATATTTTAAAGAAATTTAACCTTAAAAATATCACAGTCATGATTATTCTGTGGCATTCCTGTTCTTCCCCAATAAATAAACCAAGACTTAATATGTGTAAAATAGATTTTACTAGACTATGAGAATGCATGGGAAAGTCTACACCATTTACTGAAGGAAACTTGAACTTCCTGTGAAATGGAAAAATTTGAGAGCAAAACATTAAGATCATTCATTGATTATATTCATTGGCCTTAAACATTTTATTTATGGACAGTCAGAAAAGATGGGAGAGGTGCTAGACATAACCCAGCCACAGTATATAAATTTCCATTATTGATGCTAAAATCCAAGTTATTTTAAAGACGATTGGTGCCTTTAGCTCACCTTCTGTTTTTAATAAAAATAGCATTTTCGTAGAAAAAGTAATAATGGCCTCCCTTCATTCCTTCAGATTTTGGAGTTTGCTGTAGACTTCAGTATTGGAATAGGCACAAGGTACAAGGTACGACTTCCTAATGATTACTTTCATTCCTAGCCACGGTAGTAAAATCCTACTCCTTTTATATATGCATATATATGTATATGTAAAATGTACCATATACCCTCGAAAGGTTAGGAGAACATTCCATGAGTTATGTGGTGGAGATACACTGCATACACTGTGTATGTGATCCAGACATATGAAAGTCAGTAGAAGGACTATGATGTTCCTCAGGGGAGATTGGATCAGGCTTCACATGATTAAAGAAATAGGTTAAACATTTCTGGTGCACTAGACATCAGAAATATATAAAATGCGGTCCGGTGTTTTACTTAGCTAAATTTCACTTTTTTTGGACATTTAACACAAAGCCTCTGAGTACTTTGTAGTTACTGAAAGAGATTAAATGCTTGCACCTGAACAAAAGCCATCTGAACAAAAATAAGGAGAGACAAACAGTGTTATCAGTTATACGATCCCAATTTGAGAGAAAAGGGAACAAACTCTGTCTATGGTAGAGACTGGAAAAACTAAGAGAAAGAACACCCTAAAAAGTACTCAAAGAAAGATGAATCGATTGAAATGAATATGGCTTGCAAAGCTCTCTGAAGGCCACAGTAGGACATAGGGGTGGGAGACCTCCATTAGCATCCTGACCCAAAGCTGCTTCCAACAGTCTACATCACTGTAGGCTTTGCGGGGAAGGATCTTGTCTGGGATGGGTGAGACAAGTCTCATTGACTATGACAGTGTATATATGGTATATTTAACATCGCCTGTCGGAGTTTAAGAAGTGTTTGGACTGTGCACTTAGTCACATGGTCTGAATTTTTGGGTACTCCTGTGTGGTGCCAGGAGTTGGACTCGATGATCCTTATGGGTCCCTTTCAACTCGGGGTATTCTATGATTCTATGATTCTATGTTGCACTGCCTTCAGGTGTGCAGAGAAAAGGGATTCTCTGGATGACCTCAAGAGGCACCTTCCAACCTCAACTGTTCTGCGGTTCTGTGATTTATGGCTTCTTCAGCAACTTTGAAATTTCTGCATCGCACCACTGAGCAGCAGCTCCGCGTCCTATCGGGCCTACCTAGAGACAGTGTTACGTGGGTCCTGCAGTTCAGATGATTTGCTGTTGAACCTGAGTTGGCAAAGCAGCGTGCGCTGTGACCAGTCTCATATTGTGCTCCTACTGCTTAGCTGCCTGAAGAAAATCTATCCAAGTGTAAGGCAAATCTCTTTTAGGCCTTTCTGCTGATGAGGTTTGCTTCGTTTGTTTTGCCAAAGTCATAGCATCATGGAATAATTGAGGTTGGAAGAGAACTCTGCATCTCTGGTCCAGCTGCCCTTCTCAAAGCTGTATCTAGTTGGGTTTTGGCTATTGCCAAGGGTAGAGACTCCACAAGCTCTCTGGGCAACCTGTCACTGTTTGACCACATTTGTGGGAGAAAATAATAATAATAATAATAATAAAAAATTGCTTTTGTTTTTGAATATATAAATGTAATTTATTTCAAATTGTGTCCATTGCCTCTTGTCTTGTTACTGGTTCTGTCTTTTTTACTCTCCCCATCAAGTATTTATATACATCAATGAAATCCTGTTGTACCTTCTCTTCTCACCAGCATGTACTGGTGCCTGCAGTTGTTCCTCCTCGGGGTCAGGAGTTTGCATTTCCTATGTTGAACACCACGAGGTTCCTCTTTGCTCAATTCTCCTGCCTATATGGGTTCCTCTGGATGGCAGCATGACCCTCTGGTTCATCAGCCACTCATCCCACATTCGTATCATAGGCTAGGATGGAGGATGAAGTCTTGCTGAAAAACAAACTGTGAGTGACAGCTTTTTGCCATAAATCTACTGCCCCAGATGACTTCCTTCACAGGACCCTCTAAGGACACAAGCAAATGTCAAGGACTTCACCTGCAATAATTGAATACTGTGTCCTGTTGTCACTTGGCTTGTAAGTCCTCTGTCACATTGGAAGCAAGTTATCTGGCACCTTTCTTACCATCCCTCTGGAATATTGCTCTTGAGCAAACAGCAAATCCTGACCCTCATTTTGCATGAGATGGGAGAACATTAGCTCTTCCAGTCCTGGGTGTCAGCCAGCCCAGCTAGCATGTAGCCAGGTGGGCACCCATGTGTGCTGTAACGATGTGACAGGAGAATCACTGCTTCTGGGCAGAACTGGCTCAGTTCTTGCAAACCTCTTCTGGTGTGTTAGCTTATGGCCTGCATAAATCTAAGGTCTTGTCAACTGTAACTATGGTGCTTAATGCTAAGCAACCGTGACATGCAAGGTGAAAAGTGAAAGCCATGTGGGAGCAGAATAATGTTGGAGCTGGGACTCAGTTTTTTTCTGACTTGTATGCAAAGCTGTTAGTGTGAGCCCCAGCATGAGCACTTGGCATGGAAATTGCACAAAAATGGCTTGCCAGGGGCTTGAAGTCTGTGCCTATGTGCATTTCTGTGGTGAAATTTCACACCTACTAGCCAAGCCGACTTGTCCTTAACACTTTACCTGGAAGACTTCTGGCAGAGGTGTGCCTCTAACTTTCTTGAGATGCCCACATCACAGCCTTTGTCACTGGCACCCCAGTTCTGGTTTTCATTCTAGGACACTCAGTGCCTTGGAGCATCATTGAGTCAAAGGGATCATCAAAAGTTTCCTTTTGGCATTCCATAGCAGGGGCATCTTGCATGGGTTTACGTGATATAAGGGCTGAACTTTAGACCAGAAAAATCATGTAGAAACTCTTAATGGAAATAAACTTTTTCTAATCTTGGAGTTAGAAAGAGAAGACCATGGGGTCTTCTCTGCCTTGAAAGAACGGTTCCGCGTATACTCTGTCTGCAGACAGAGCATAGTCCCATAGTCTGCATCCATGCATAGTCCCATGATGCACCCTAATTTTTTACCAGTGAGTTCTGCAGCATCTTCAGGGAAGAGCACTCCTCGTTTAGCACTGGTCTCCACTCCAGGTCTTCCAGTATTGCTCATGACCACATGAAATTCAAAAGTTAAGACAGATGCCAACAGGGAGAGCAAGACATGGTGTTGCCTTCCACAATGTCCTCAGCATCCCGGCCTGGGGTCAGTGAGGTGTGGGGGGGCCTGTTGCCCTGTGTGTACTGACATGTGTGCAGACATGGCTTGCAAACAGGCGTGTGATGAGCACAAGTCACATCTCATCTCTAGGACCCTCTTCCATTATACTTGGTTATGGGATACTTTAAAAATGAGGTACCTCCTGTGAACTGGGACACCTTACCTGCCCTCTCACCCTGCATCCAGTCAGGAAAGTCCAGCCTGGGGTCTGAGCCCATATTTAGGTATGGCAATGTGCACTTAAAAAAAGCTCTGGGGTTGAGCCTTTTACATCACATACACACTTTCAAAAATAGGCCCCAAATTAGCTCATGTGGCAAGTTGCTCCTGTTGACGCACTACATTTTCCTGGTAAATTTTTCTGTTCCTCTGTGGTTAAAACCTGTGAAGGACTGCTCGGAAGATAATCTACAGTCTGCTCTACCAGTCTAATGTAGCTTTCTTACAGCATCCTAATAAATAAATAAATAAATAAATAAATAACAGCACTGAGTCTCAGGCCAAGTGTCATATGAGGTAAGAAAGTCTATCTGACATAATTTCTTTCTTAGAAACTTTCAGTGTTGAAAGTCTTCAAGCTTTGGCACTTTGCCAAAATCCACAATCCCCACCACAAAATTAGAAGATATGTAGAAAAGAAGTCCCTTTCCAGGAATGACACAAACAGCAAAGAACACAGGGAGAGGGGAAAAAAATCTCCCAAGAGAAGCGTTCAAGACAGATTAGAGAGAACATTTCCCTTTTAACTTAAAGGGTACTGAGGATTTGGCCATACATTTTTGGTGAGTCTTAGAGAAATTATTATTTTCTGATTATAACTCTCAGACCTGAGCTCTGCTCTTCCCACAACTGATTGTTTCCCAGAAATTACATTTTTCTGATTTCAGTTTGGTTTCTTTGATACTGAGCTGCCTGAAACCAGGAGTCAGAACAGAAGAAAGAACTAAAATACCTAGCTCTGAAGAAAGTCTTTTTCCTTTTTTTGCAGGTACCAAAATTTAGGAATTTACTAAAACCTCTTAAACGCAACATTTTCTACCCAGGCAGATCCAGGCAAATTCCAGCTGGGCTGACTGCTCTTCTGTTTGGTTGAATTTTACAGTATCGTTTTAGGCCACTTAACATAAAAGAATCTGCTGCTGCAAAAAACACAGCACAGTTTCAGTTCACATTTGCAGTTCATTTGTTCATTGCTCTCAAGGAGACGAGCTGTTTTTCTTTTCTCTGTTGAAGTTTATTATACTGTGGGCAAAACATCAAAGGGGAGAGCTGGCCTAAGCTGTGGAGCAAGCCACAAGGGGCACACTGTTACACTGGAACAGTCAATATTTTTCAAATGCTAAAGATAGGAAATATTTTAAACCCTTTTTTTTCCCCTTTCTGCTGGATATGCCGCTACATATGCCCTGCCTGTGTCCTGAAAAGAGCTGCCAGTTCCCTTTGGGACAGGTGTCCTTCACGGGGCCAGGATGGGACATGCAGCAGCATCCTTTGGACAGGAGCAGCAGTGGGGTGGAGACATCCCAAACTGCTGTTGGAGGCAGGCTTGCCTGAGACTGCATCCGGGGACAGCTGTTAGCACATCATGTGCTGTGAGAAGAGTGGAAAATTCAGGCTGATAGTGACTATAATCCAAGAATTGGACCATGTTTTACAGCTATTAAAATTTTAACCTGGAGCCTGTCTTACGTAGAAATGACAAGAGCTTAGAGAAGGTTCAGGGGGGATCTCATCAATGTGTATAAATACCTGAAGGGAGAGTGCAAATGGAGCCAGGCTCTTTTCAGTGGTGCCCAGTGCCAGGACAAAAGGCAATGGGCACAAGCTGGAACACAGGAGGTTCCCCTGTGTGTCAGGAAGCACTTCTGTGCTGTGTGGGTGACAGAGCCCTGGCACAGGTTGCCCAGAGAGGCTGTGGAGTCTCCTCCTTGGAGATCTTCAAAAGCCACCTGGACATGGACCTGGGCACCCTGCTCTGGGTGTCCCTGCTTGAGCTGGGATGGGACCAGATGGACCCCAGAGGGCCCTGCCAGCCTCAGCCATTCTGTAATTGTGTAATTTTGTTATGGATATTCTATAGCCATTTGGTAACAGAAGACAAGGGCACAATGGGAAGACAGTCATCAGCTGAAGTTCATTGATGCTGTCGCCTTGTGAATACAAGACTGCTTTATGGACTATGGTGTAACTTCAGCATGGACGTGTGTTTGTGAGCCATTTCAGTCCTGATGAGTGGGTGTTTAAGGATCTCTTCTGATAATGGGAGAGGTGAGTTTAAATCCCTTAGGCGACAGGGGGCTGAAATACCACTCGGTCAAGGGAGACCTTTTATCACAAGAGTGTTGCACAGAAAGGTAAAGGAAATTACTTCTCCTTAGACCTTGTTTTGGTGAAATTCTTCCCCCTCTAGCTACAGGCTTTGTTTATGTGTGTTACCAGCACAATGCCTTGAGCTAGAAGGTCACTTGTCTCCCTTTGGATTTACATGACATTATTGCTGAAGCCAGCAGGATGGAAAATGGAAAGCTTCCAGACCTGCTTCATCTCCCATTAAAGAAAACCCAGGCTGCCTCTTCACAGAATACGCAGAGTCTCACTGAATCCCGTGGCAGTTTGCTACCCTTTAATGCACACTCAAATACAAGATACTCTCTGAGGGAAGTGTGTTATTGTGAAGCTCTCTGAAACATTGCTGCTAAAAGCCTGCTCCCTTCTGCCTGGCACACATCTGAGCAGAGCCAGGGGCTCAGGGGCTCTCTCCTGACTGTGGTGGTTGTTTTCTTCCAGCCATCGCAGAGCATCCTCACCTGCTCCATCTGCTCGTGGCCTTCTGGGACAGCCATTGCTGGCAGCCAGTGGGTGGTCACCCACCCTCACGGTGCTGCTGGGTAAAGAAAAACAAAGCATAAAGGTTGAAAAAGAGCTTTAGTGAAAGAGCGGGTTGGATGTTCGGCTGATGTAAGCTGGCACAGCTTGGCTGCTGCCAGGAGAGCAGCACCGCAGCATCAGACCCCAAGGAAAGCAGTAGATGTGATCTGGGAAAGGAGCAAATACTTCAATTACTCAGCCAAACTGCCTCCTTTACTTGAGGAAAATGCCATTCAGATTGTGATTGAAAATATTTGGTTGTAGCAATACAAGTGTTTTTCAGTGGGGATCGTACAGCTGACATTTTGTCCAAAAAGGACAGAATTTCTTTGATGTCAAAGGACTTGTTTAGCATGAAGGGTTAAAGATGCTATGGCTAGAGCAGGAAGCATTGTCTATAATTGAGTAAACATAATACTTTTCCTTTAAAAGACTTTTTCAATTGCTTATGATTTGCCAGAAATTCTCCGTGCTAGTTGCTTATTTTCTGCTGAGCTCTCTGAGAAAAGTTTAATCAGAAGTCATTAAAACCTTTCTAGAAGAGCAGTTAGGAAAAGCTGCTCTGCTTTGCCTATACTGAATTAAAAACAAACAAACAAACAAACAAACAAAAAACCCAACCTGTAACTACACAACTAAGCAGCTGCATGTTTTGCAAGGGAAAGGCAGAGGTACCTGTCAGGCCCTTGACTCAACACGTAGCACTAGTGGCATGCCCAGAAGCAGAGCGTAACTCCTGTTACCTGAGGTCCCACAGCCCTGCAAGAGGTACAGCTCGAGTCACTCCAATGACTAGCATCCCTGTCTTGTGTCTAACACGAAAGCTAATTGGTAAATGCTGACAACAGGGAAGATTAATAAAGGGGTGAGGAATATGAGAAGAGGAAGGGATGAATCATCAGCAAGGCGTGTTGAGACTGAAGACACTGCATAGAGGAAACTGGGTCCGCATTAAAAAGACAAACAAGAAAAAAAAAGATAGTGCAGAGGAAATGGATGGCTTGAATCGGGATGCTATGGGATTTAGATGGCAAACAATGTGAGTGGGATGAGGAAGTGTGTGCATGTGCATACACGAGCAAGTGCATACAGGCAGCCCAGCCCTTGCAGAGCTGTAGAAGGAAAGGTAATGAACTGGGGGAGAGAGAAACAGGAGCTGTAGAAGAAAAGGTAATGAACTGGGGGAGAGAGAAACAGGACAGAAAGTATCTTGGAAAGAACAAGAAGATTTTGTGAAACTTCTCTTTCAATAACCTTGTACATGTACAAGCTTAGATGCTTAGTTTTCAGCATGTCACTGATGAAATATTTGTTTAGGGAAAGTCTGAAGAGCAGTAGTTAAAGGACAAGAGAACTTTCTCAGCTAACTTGGGCAGCTTGTATTGTATCCATTCACTGTTCCCAAAACTGTGCACAAGAGCATGACCTGATTTTACCTCTTGTTCTTCCATTGCAATGTGAAGGACCAGAAGCCAGCACTGTTATTCATATGTACCAAATATGTACCAAACAGAGCTTCTTGATCTCTGTTTATGCTTGGGCATACAATGTTGTATGTATGTATCCTAAAAATAGCAACTTGGCTGGCTTGATTTTAAACCATCAGTTCTGATTAAATGCACTCAGTATTTCAGTAATGCAAGGATGGACTGCGTATGTGAGGCTGTATGCCACAGGGGAACTTAACCACTTGGAAGGTCACAAGCTTCTTTGCTGAACAGCAGAAGGTAAGAGATGCCCCATGGGTCACACTGGTGAGCCATCTAGCCCAGTGCTTTCTGGTGGTGGCAAGAGGGGCTGCTATTTAGGATGAACATGTGAACATGACAGTGCAACTCTTTCCCTTAGCACTTGACATCCATAACTGGTGGATTAGGGACACCAGAGCATCCGTTCCTCCTTCATCCTTTTAACAGACAGACCCATCATTCACTGATTTGCCTAAACCCATCATAAACATGCTAATACTGTCTGTATCCACAGACTTCCTTCCTTCCTTCCTTCCTTCCTTCCTTCCTTCCTTCCTTCGTTCCTTCCTTCCTTCCTTTTCTTTCTTTCTTTTCTCTTTCTCTTTCTTTCTTTTTCTTTCTTTCTTTCTTTCTTTCTTTCTTTCTTTCTTTCTTTCTTTCTTTCTTTCTTTCTTTCTTTCTCTTTCTTTCTCTTTCTTTCTTTCTTTCTTTCTTTCTTTCTTTCTTTCTTTCTTTCCTTCTCTCTTTCCTTCTCTCTTTCTTTCTTCCTTTCTTTCTCTCTCTCTCTCTCTTTCTTTCTTTCTTCCTTTCTTCCTTTCTTTCTTTCTTTCTTTCTTTTTCTTTCTTTCTTTCTTTTTTTTCTTTCTTTCTTTTTCTTTTTTTTTCTTTCTTTCTCTTTCCTCCCTCCCTTCCTCTCTTCCTCCCTCCCTTCCTCCCTCTCTTCCTTTCTTCCTCTTTCTTCCTCTTTCTTTCTTCCTCTCTTTCTTTCTTCCTCTCTTTCCTTCTTCCTCTTTCTTTCTTTCTTCCTCTCTTTCCTTCTTCCTCTTTCTTTCTTTCTTCCTCTCCCTCTCTCTCTCTCTCTCTTTCTTTCTTTCTTCCTTTCTTCCTTTCTTCCTTTCTCCCTTTCTTCCTTTCTTTCTTCCTCTTTCTTCGTTTCTTTCTTTTTCTTCCTCCTCTTCCTCTTTCTTTCTTCCCCTCTTTCTTCTTCTCTTTCTTCCTCTTGTTCTCTCTCTCTCTCTCTCTCTCTCTTTTTCTTTCTCTCTCTTTAATGTAACAACAACATTACACCCTCTGTTCTGTTCCTAATAGCTTTCTCATGAGCTCCAGCATTTTATTGACTTTTCTTGCTTGCCATCGCATACTGAGCTGATGATTTCAGAGAGCCATCAGCAATGGCTCCAAGATGTCTTTCCTAAGTTGTAACTCTCAGTTCCAAGTTTGGTATAGATCATTTTTTCCTAGATGCTTTGCCTTGTATTTATCTACATTAAAGTTCATCTGCCACCTTTGTGCCAGCTCAGTTTGATGAAGTCTTCATGGCATGCACAGAATTTGACTATCTGAAAGAATTTAGTATCTGCAAACTCTGCAAAGTCTGTGGCTCCATTTCTTCAGCTGCCATTTTAAATGAGCTGACTTGGTTAACATCCATAACTCCCTAGGAAAAAGAAATCTCTCCAAAATCCCCTTAAGGTCTGAAAGCTAGTTTCCACTTGTCTAACCTAGTGGAGCTCCAGGGGTTTCAGTCACATGTGATTTATAGAGGTCAACAAAGCCAACTGAGTCCTGCAGGGAGAAGATGGAAGGATGCTATCTCCAGCTGCCTCTTACCTCCTTAGAAAAGGGACTTTGCTTTGTGTTACTGTACTGGGATTGTTCCCAATAAATATGAAATGTGGAATATGAACATACCCACAGAAGTATGAAGTAGTGTATGGCACTAAGATGTTGCTATATCTGTGTATAACGAAAAAGATGAAAGTGTGACCCCCGTCCATTCAGACAAATTAGTTAAGTTTTAAGAAGTCTTCTTAACTGCACTGCTGGCAGCTTTGCTTATTCGGAAATTAGGGTATGGAGAAACCCTGAAGATTGAGTGGCCAAGGACGTCCCTAAAGTCTGTGCAGCCAGTGAAGGGCTTTCTGTGATTGTAGCTCCATCTACCGGTACTAACGGGGCTGATCTCCACGTTTAAGTCATGAGCTACACCACATAATGTTCTCCTTGGAGGTCATTTATTTATTTTTTATTAAACAAAAAATAAAAATAAAATACGAGATTCAGGAATGAGGTAAATTCACCATTAACTTCTTTTCCTAATATCCTTTCAGCCAGCAGAGACGCACAATTTGGTGGTATCAATTAAGTGGTGACACTGTAGTAGTTCTTCATCTTAGAAGTCCGATGTGACATTGTGCCTCACCTAGTTTGTCCGACATTGTAAACCCTAAACCCTACACAACCCGTGAGTCAGATCCCCTAAAACAATGAGACCCTACAAGTGCTGGGTTTTTATCTTGGAGCCTTCACGTCTTCTAAGTCTGCCATGGACACAAAGGCTCTTTTTCCTTTCATGACAGCAGCTATTCCAGCAATGACTTATCCCAGCAGCAGAATCCTAAGGAGAAAAAGCAAATGACACAAGGCCAAAGAATTTGTAATACCATTTATTTCAAATGTCAGCTCTATTTAGTGCTGAGGGAAAATTCTGTTCTTACTTCCATTAGTGAGATTCCTTGCTGGCGACCAGACCTCAAAAGAAGTTGCATTTATATAACTAAAAGCAAAACCTGGCCTCTTGTTCATCATGAAATTTCTCTCTGATATATTCTGTCTCTTTTAGGAACATTTGCTCCAGCTAAGACCCAGACCTGTTGTTTGACAAATTCATTATCAGATATATTTACTTTTTATTTTAGGTCAGGGACTGAACCTTGGGCTTTAGCCCAGGAACAGCTGTCACTGCTACGGGTCAGGTCAGCCGTGTCTTAGCACTCAGATGACACCTCTGTCCAACTTCTCCTCCTTTCTGCTCTCCAGCTCATGCAGGGCCCATGCTGACTGTAGCCAGGGAAGAGAGAGGAAGAGAAGAATTCCTGTCCTTCTTCCAACCTTTAGAGCTGATACCACGTTGGGAAGTGGACTTGGGAGGTGGGGAACACTTCCCCTCTGGTCCTGAATTTGGGGTTAAAGCATCCGGTGATGATTCACCTTGCCTCTTATTTGAACAGCCCAAGGCTCTAAGCTGGCCCTACAGGTTCCCCAGGATGTCACATCCCAGGACAAGGTATTTACAGCTTGAAAAACAGGCATATTAAAGTTTCAAGACCTAGACTTATTGCATGGGACAAATGCAACGAATTGCTAAGGTCTTAAACCTCCTTTTATAATCAGTGGGCCTCCGACACAATTCCTCCATTTGCCCTAACTTCTACATTGTCTTGGTGGAACCATCAAAGTTTATCTGTGCATGTGCTATCTACCTAACCGTGAATCACGTCCAAATACACCACGTTGCTTTCTGGGTTGTCCAGCTTGTCCAGATCATGGTGCAGCTCCCTGCTTGTCTGCATGCCTGGCTTTCTTTCCAAAACCAGGGAAGAGGCAGGGAGAAGAGGGGATGCCTGTTCAGGTCACACTATCACATAAGAGCTGTGATGTAGGTAGGGTGTTCACTGGACTCAGGAGATCAGAAATACCTCCAGATCCAGATTTACCTCCAGATACCTCCAGATTTAACACAAAAGTGTTAAAACATACCCGTCCAAGTCTGATGACTTGATCCTTGTGCTTCCTTGGAAGGCAGCTTGACAAGTTAGTTACCAAAACTTAGCTCGGGTTTCTGACCTGAAAGCTGTGCCCTGGCGGGCTGGATGCAGGTAGTTTTCCTAACGCCAAGGTTGTAAGGCTCAAACATGTCATGTAGAAGGAAGCAGCTGAAACCTGCAGATTCCTGAGGATCTGTTTCCTCTCCTAAGATGCAGGAGGTAGACCAACATCTCAAACAGGAACTCTGTGTATTTACAGCTGGATAATCAAAACTTAAAAAAAGTCAGAATACCCAGAAACTACCATTTGATATAGGAATGGCCAATTTGGCACATAAAGCCTCCCTTTGACTCATAATCCTTCACAGTTGTTCTACCTTTTAACCCCATGTAACTAATTGCCTGACTTAATACGACCGTGACAGAGACAGAAATGGGAACTGTCACGTACAGGCTGCACGGCACCGCTGCCTTCCTGCCCACATTTCAATCCACCTTTGCCTTGGGCAACCGGGTTCTGCTCCACCACAGGTCTCCTTCAGCACATGAGCCTCTCTGAGCTTCCCATCTGTGACAGGAGAACAGCACTTCTCTTCCCAGGAGCTCCTCAGGTACAGCAGCAGTAAGTTCTGGGCTGCTCGGGTTGGAAGGGGGTTTACATGAGCACCGTAAGGGACCAACAGCAAGTTAACCCACCAGGGGAAAGGTGAACAGTCATGCTGAACTCCACTTAAAATAATAATAATAATAATAAAAAAAAACTATATATATAATACTTCCACTGCTAATTTGTCTTTTTTTTTCTTCTGATGGTGTTCCTTGTGTCTCCACAAAGGCCAAGGTGTCATGACCAATTGTCCAAAATCCAGATCAGAAAAACATACAGCATGTTCTCATTTTCCAATTTTCCGTTTTGTAAGGCTGAAAAGCCCAGTGTTAGGTTTGCATTTCAGTTTTAGAATTTGTGGTTCCCCATTATATTCAGACACAACCAGGAAGCCTTTCTGTACAACCCTGGCAGCCCAGCAATGGACTGTGAAATGCATCAGGATACCAGCATTCAGAGACCAGCTTCCCTCTATATAGATAAAAAAAGAGCAAACTAGTTCTCCAAGAGTTTTACCCTCTCTTAACATTTTTTTTTTTTCAAATTCAGACCGGAACGTCAACATTTTTTACAGTTATAAAGCAATTGCAAAAATACAAGGATTAGAGGAAGTGCAGTGGGAGTCAGTGCTGTGAGATGGTTTTGGAAGCTAAAGAGGAAAAGACACCGACCTATTGATTTTTCAGTGCTTTTTCTTTAACTTTTTATGAAGGGAACAGATTTGCATGATCTCTGTCCGGTTCTGCCTCTCTCTTTCTACAGATGTGTTTTACAGCAACATAACTTTACTCATTTCATGAGTTATAACCAATATACACAGGCATGAGAAATCATTAACAGCCTGATCCTGTACATATCAATAGTCACTGCAGGAGCTGTGTCACCTTGGGTCATTTCCAGATATTCAGGAAGACAGACATAGAGTCAGGACTTCAGTGAAGCACTTTCTGCGCATCATTTTCTGAGTATGTTCTAACAAAAGTTTAGCTTTCTAAAACTCATCCTTTCTCTTAAGCAATAGCAAACTAGTGTTTCTCCCTGTACCTTTTGAAGAGAAGTCTCCTTATAGAGAGCTTATTTAGCAGCAGCTACAGAACACTGGTATCCAAAATACTATGTAGTATTTTCTGATTCTAAAAGAGTAGGTACCTGCATGGTATCTTGGATATCCCTGCACCGTAGCTTCACATCACAGAGACATTTGACGAAAACACTTTTTGGTATCTGTGGTCTAATTCCATCCACCTTAAATTCATTGTGACAGTTTATATTCCTCTCTCTTCCCGGGCTCCTTCCATTCTTTGAAGAAGTCTAAGATCGTGTTCTTCAAGGTCATCACTCATAGGCTTGGAGACATTTTTGTACATTTAATTTAAGAGAAAAGAGTGAGACTTATTAGAACCAGCTTGCATATATCACCTGTAATAACCATCACAAGGTTCGTGCTAATCCCCTATCAGTATTTGCATACAGACATCCCAGCATGCACACACCATTTGTGAGTCATACCCGTCTTTGTAAAAAGTAATACAAAATTAATTACTGGCTTTTTTTTTTTTAAAAAAAAAAAAGAAAGAATGCGATGGCTTCCTTGTTCCTTTTTCTGGTGTGTACTTCCTTAGATATTCCTCAAAGACCAGTAAAACTCGTTACATACTAACAAAACGTTTCTGTCCTTTCAATACTTTTCAGCTACAAAAGCCACCTTTTCATTACTGGAGTTTTCACCTTTATCTCTTCACTGCCCTTTGTTTGTCTTTGATAGTTAAGAGGGAAAGTTTCACCTTTCCTCACTGTGCAAATAAAGTTTCCATGCTATGCTAACTGCACTCTGCTACCTGGGTTGCTTCTACAAGTAGAGTAAGACATTTAAACATCACCCACTAGTCATCATCTTTATACCTCAGGTTTGAACTCGGAGGCCAAGTACAAAGGCCAACTAACCTTGGACAACTTTTTAATTGACACCATGTGTGGGTTTCATCCTCTGTAGGTTTAAATAAGCAAAAAGTTAAGATCTTTCCCTCATCGTCCCAGTTGGTTGCAGGTGCTGTAGCTGTGCACAGTCTGCAGTGTGCCGTGCACGTCTAGGTTCCAGGGTGATGGAGTAACCACACCAAAGCGCAGCATCCATTTAGGATGTTGTTGTAGCTGATGTTGCTCTTCTCCTCACTGACATTCATGCTGTATCACAAACCACTATACAAAACTAATACCAATGTAGTCATGCCTTCTCAAGAAATCTTAGCCTTAATTTTGTACGTCTAGCATCACATCTGAGCTGCAAAGTAGTTTTTTTGATACTTTCCAAACAGAGAACTAATAACAAGACTTTACAAACAGGATTAATAACCAGACTGCTGCCATAAACACATCAAGTAACTTTAATGCTGCTTAGCATAAGTCCGTTAAACATTTTCATCCATATACTCCAGTGTAAATGTATTTTATACAATATGAAGTGTTTTAAAAGTATATGGCTCTAGATAAAACATTCACAAAACAAGTTTTAATGCAAGTAGAGGATTAGAAAAAAAAATCAGGCAGAGTATAAAATCTTTGGAAGATAAAATTTTCAGAAAAGATATACAAAACCATCCCATTGCAATAATTCAGGACGTGGTCCCAGTAGTTGGAAGGGCGGCCGCTCACTGCCGTGTCACCGATAAAAATCTCTATCCTGGGTCAGCAGGGACTGACAGGCTCCACTGATGGTGGCTGGCTCTCAGAGATCCTTGTTCCTGACAAGTTTGGCAAAGTAACCTTCAGAGCAGATACTCTTGCTGGCTCAAGGAGAATGAGTAGGCCCGGAATGAGGGAAGTCCTGTCTTCCCTTACCCAACCACCGCTGGTCTCTGCAGAATTGTAAGGTGCACTGGCAAGATGCAGTGAGCAAGTTGTTCTTGAATGACAGGGAACCTTTACGTTCCCACATTATCAATTTGGCACTGTTCACAAGAGCAAAAAAAATATTTACTAGCATTATAAAAAAAAAAAAAAGTTTGCCATCTGCCAAACAGGATGAGTGTTAAGGAACAGAGTGCAACGCTATCGTTTCGTTAACTTTGTATTTATAATATTGCATGTCATTATACAACTGGGGTATTCAAAGGAGGCTCAATTAAACTTCATTCCTGCCAAAAGCAAACTCCCTCATGGGCGGACTGCTTTGCATTCCACTGCTTTCAGCAAGATGTTGCATAGGCATCTCTCCAAATAAAAACACCTTTACAACACCGCAGGTTTAAGATGTAACAAACAGCGCACTGCAAGAATTGAGGTCAGACAACATGCACCATTTGGTAACATTCCATTCAAATGAAGTTGACTCACATAATAAGTAACAAATGCAGCACTTGAAGTAACAAAACCACAGCTGTACTTCAACAAAGTAAAACAGTGCAAATATTCCTGTTAAACAAAATTATATCACCTATATACACACAACACAAATGCACTGTTTGTTTTGCAGTATAAATAGATCTGATTGAGCTAAATGCCTAAAACTAATGAACTACTGTCTGGCAGTCCCAGACAGTTTCCATCTACAAAAGAACACAATAAGCTTTAGAGGATCAGATCACCATAGCTGAATATGGTTGTAAAATAATATCAAAAGATTGCACTGCGTGGATATTTAAAATATTTCCTCTGTACAAAGTTAATAATTTATACTAAGCTGCTACCGCAAAGTCAGCTTGGGCTCTGATTATGCAAGGAGCAGCACACACAGGACCAATGACTCCACCAGGAGCCTCAAGGCCCACCCGTGTGGAGCGCACTGTAATGCTGCAAAGCACTGAAAGCCCAGTCCCAGGACTTAACAAGGGGGGAGCTTTTTAGCTGCCTGTGCAGGTAACATGTCTGTTTAGTTTCAGCTTTCTTCCCGCTCTTCTGGTTTAGCACTAAAATTCTGCTATCTGCTCATGACATCTGTTTATCCCTGAACTCTATAATACTATTCAGTGAATAATGTTTCTAGGCCCCAACAAAAGTTAAAACTAAAAAAGGAAGAGATAGAAACACGTCTTCTGTTAAGGAAATCCTGATTAGGGGTTATTTGCATTTCAGCACTTGAAAACAGATTTTAAGCAAAAAAAAAGTCTTTTTCGGAATTACATTACAGTAAAACAGACAAGTAGTATTTAATTTGATCTGAAGTGGAACACTCAGGCGTTAAAGTCTCTTCAACCGCTATAGCTTCCATCTCCTTAATGCCATGGCTGTGCTGCAACCATAACAAACAGCTGTTGCAAAGGCAAAAATCTAGAGGAGTAGGGGGAAAAAAGAAAAGAAAAAAAAAAAGAGTGAACGACACATTACATTGATCTACATTTTTTTTTCTATTCCAAAAGAATACAGCAACACAAATGATTCAAAAGGTATCTCCCCCCTGCAAAATTCTTATGGTAAAGACAGGTCTGGGATCCTCTGAAGTTTACTCACGAACTTCTCTGTTTTAAACCCATGTTACTGCTTTTAACTTAGTTGCTAGCTGCAGAAGATATTTTGAACTAGGATCTAAACAGAACATGTTCAGAGATTACGGTACAAAATAATTGTGCGTACTTACATCTTATATTTCAGTTTTGGAAGTTTTTAGTGTTTGATTAGAAGGCATCCAAGTGCATGCCTTTACCAGCAAATGATTAAGGAGACAAACTTCTACAGAGCAGAGTTCTTTACTTGCAGAAATACAGAGATTGATTCAAATCTGGCCTCCTTAACCAGATAACCAGACACTAGAAGAGATTCCTAAGAAATGCCAGGAATCTGCTGCTGCTCAAGAACTAAATTGAACAGATAGAAACTGAAGGCCATACCATGGCAAACTCAATTATATAATATAAAACAGAAGAAAAAAATTAGACATTGAATTGTTGAAAAAGGTAGTTTCTCGTATTGTCCAGTGCTGATGATGGTCACTCTCCTAGAGCATACAGATTCAATCATGTGATAACAACCTTGCTTGCCATACAAGTGTTAATGTGATAAATCAAGTTTTGAAGAGATGCTACATCCTAGAACCATCACTCATGAAAGGAACAGATACATTTCTAATCGCAGTATACACATCTAAGAAGTAATTTTAAAAGACAAAACGTCAACAAGGCTTTATCTCTTTTTTTTTTTTTTTCTCATGTAGATCATAGAATTGTTTTAATGAAGTGTTTCAAAGGGTCACAATTTTCTTTGCTCTGTATGCCCTGAATTTCTAATTAGATACTTTTTGGAAAAAAAATAAAAAAACACAACAAAACACTAACGACTACAGTATCTGATTTGCCATTTCCCAGCATATCTTAATTAAAAATTACTGAGGTGAGTTACAAAAGAATATCCTTCTCCCTATCTTGGCAGGGATTTGAGGGTCATGAAGAACTGAATTATTCTTAAAAATAGTATGGAAGTGGTAAAGGGCTTCTTGGAGTCCTCGGTATTCTATTGTCTAAGAAGATGACAGTTGACTGAAGAAAAATATTTTACCTTTTATTAAGTAGGATCTGAACATACTAAAACAAGGACTGAAGAGCTACACGGAAGTGTAGAATTTGAGATATTTAATAGAAAGTGCTCTCTCAGTTTGGACACAACTATGAGATACCAATTCTGTCTGTGTACCATTAAATGTGCTGGAGCGTGTTACTGGCAAGAGGGTAATGACAAGCCACTTAGGACTTAGAGACTGACATGCCCACCCCACCCCTTGCCGAAGCAAAAGGTTTTTCCTTTATTTTCCTTCAGGGAGAATGTAAACTTTACACCTTAGGCTCATCTGTTTTTATCCTAAGATAAGCTGAAGGTGTTTACAGTGTAAAATTTGTGGTTATCCAGTTCTGAAGACAACAGATACCCACAGAGCGTTTTAGAAGCTTAACAAATACATCAAGTTCCCTGAGGTATGTGAGATGCTCTTGGAGGTTAAAGAGAAAAAAAGCTCAGTAGTTTTAGTCCAGTTCCACACCTCTACTTGCCATTCAAGAGTCCAGCCAGGGAGAAAGCTAACGCCCGGTGTATTTCCTGACTCAGCTATACACACCCACATCACCAGATACAGGGATTCAGCGATGATGCAATTGCAGTGATAAAAAGGAAGTCTGAGATTAGGCTATCAATAAAAACACTCTAACCCTTGTCATAGGTAACAGCATGGCCCTTGCAGCTAACTTTTGTATATTTCTTTGAAGTCAGGCATATCTAGAGCCGCACAAGGAGCTAGTCCAAGATCTTTCCCCATGGTATGTTCAGGACTACCTAAACAGTACCAAAAATCCCAAGCAATTACAAGTCTGAGCGCAGGCTTAGAATTCACACCTGATGCTTTGACGAAGGCTCAGTTTTTATCTTTTTCTCCTATTCCAATAACCAGCATTGCTTTTACAAAATATCTCATCTAAAATTATAAGCTGTAGTGATAATATATTTCAAATACTATTGTGAAAAGTATCCTCCAAGCATCTATCACGTTAGCTTTGAGTAACAGCTTACTGCGATATTTTTTGCATGCCACTGTGAAAATATTTGCTGCTTTCAAAGACAAGCACTTCTCCCGTTTTGAGTAGTTGGCTACAAGGACTTAGAACAGACTTCTGTCCCCAGATACAAGTTAATGAAATACATACCGAGGCTGCTATGCTTATGTTATATTCATGATCAGCTAGAATCTTCTCGTGTGTGGTGGAATTGAATCTGCGGGGGAAGTGATGCAGAGATGTGGTTGCTGCTTGCAGCAGAAAAGCTCCGAAATAAAAGACAAAAGTAGCCCCATGGAAAAGAAAGTCCTGAAAAGCAAAGAACAGATTGAGTCTGTGCTGCAACATGCACCTAGTTCTTCTAGTCTCAGTGCAAGTGAAAGCCAACACTGAAACCTGAAACAAGCACTGATAACAATAACTGTACGTGAGCAATGCTAAATCCATCTGAGAGCTTAAACAGTACATGTTTTCACAATTGCTTGCAATTACAAACAACTCCCTAACATAATTAGTAATAAGACAACCCTCCCTCTCCCCAGCCTCCATATTCTTTCAAATTAAGAGGCATGTGCTCATCTTATGTACGTGTGCTGACCTTTTAGATCACTTTAAAGCAATTGGAGCTTACAGAACTCTCCGTTCATAAAGCTCAGCTCAAAAAGAAGGGACACAGAGGCTGACTTTATCACAATTGAAGCAGGACAGTACAAACTCGCAGTCCCCTGAATTCCTTCTCAGCTACAACCTCAACTCCAAAAGCTCCCTTTACATGCTTAAATGTTGCTTCTCTAAGTGTCCAGAAACATGCCAACCTTGACACAGCTGAAGTTTACTTCGTGGTACAAAGTCCAAGTACTGAGGCACCTCCTCAACTCTCTCTGTTTTGGCTCTACACAAAATAGAGTAATGTGGAGGTACTTTGTGATCCTGCTGAATAAAATGTCTGGGACTTAACAAGAGCTAGGATTTGCTTTATATATGTCTCTCTCCTGCTCTTCTCTAGGCAATTCGCTGTTCTGTAGTGAATACTAGCAAAGGACAAGGTTCAGAGATCTAGCATTTCTGGATTCTATGACTGGGGTACACAAAAAAAGCAGGTTTGGTGCCTAAATCTTTCTGTGGCTTGTGCCTCAGAGTGTTCCATGCAGCAAAATCCAAGACATGTTCCAGTACAGTTTGAAGACATCTAACGTATTCTGCCAGCATCTCCCTCTGATGTTGAGTCTGCAAAGCAGGTATGTGCACTGCACTCAGTTCCTGAGTCCATACACCACCTGCTGTGTGTGCGTACACATGCGGGTCTGCATAATGTTATATATTATGCACAAGCGTGGGTATGCTTTTTTGATGAAAACCATGATACACAGTCTATCTCAAGTACAAACAAATTCATTGTGGACTTGTCCTTGACGTGAGTGCAATGGACTACCAGTATGCCAAGAGCAAGAACCCAGGAGGAAGCATCCCGTGTGACTCACCACAACGGCAGACAGCATTCATACACACACAATTTATCGTGCATTACCCTTAGCTAGTCGCTATCTGACAGCAAGGCAGGAATGCTCTGCATTTCCCTGCTTAGAGAACGTTTCCCAGATTAGAGAATTGTTTCTTCATAGGTGTTAGATTTTATTTTATTGTTATTATTAAAAGAATTCCTTTCCAAATTAATTGGTTGTTTCATATTTGATAGCAGGTATAGCTACTCCAGCACTCACACTCCAGTCAGTTTTGGCAAGTTATGATCTAAGCAGCTACTTACACTTTGCAATTCCACTTTGACCAGGAAATAATTTTATCTTAATTAAGAATCATTTGAGGCTAGGTCATAGACAATACTGCTTTTCTTAATGACTGCTTATTACTGAGAATACAAGTTTTGGCAAAAACAGCTGCAGTAATTCCCAACTTCACGTCTTCTATCCTGGCTGCTTTATTCATTTATTTATTTTTTATACTATTACTTCTTTAGGAGCACCACCAGGAAACGCCACTGACATCCACAGAACTAAGAGAAGAAAAGAGGGCTGAGAGTGGCTTTACAACCTAGCTGGATGGCTGTCATGTCCTGGGCTTGCCAGAAATCAAGGTTTGGACAGGAGACGCATTCTCTCAGTCTCCTGCTCTCCCCTAACATCTGTACCTCATAGAAAAAAATGTAGGGACCGGCAGCTGCTTGTACGTGAGAGTGATGGAGCACTGGAGAACCTATAGTGCTGTGCTGCAACTGGGGAGGCACTTCTCTCCACCAGAAGCTTACTGGTTTGGTTTCCCCTGCTCAACTGAGCTGGCAGACAGACCTACAGCTTCTACAGACGGACTGCATGCAGGTGTGTGCTCCCTCCGTGACAAACCCCAGACCTCACCATGACCTGACGTACAAATTTCATAGCACCGGAGTTCAGCAACTCAAACGGTGCTCATAAATCCATAGATAATCAAGGACATCCAGTATTTTGGGGCTACTAAATACTGGAAGGAGCACAAATAGCTCCAGGAGGAAGATGGTGCTGAATGCAAGCAGGAGAGGTATTTTCACAAGACAAACTCTTTCATTTCCTCCATCCTCCTGCTGAAGCCTCTAATTTCCTTCTCCTGGCAGCAATTACAGTGAAGCCGTGTAGCATCAGGAAGGTTTCACATTTATATGGTTAGGGTTTCTATGACCGAAAAAGCCAAGATGTTATTAGGGAAGGTGGTCAGTTTTGTTTTTAATAATTGTTAGCATGGTACCTAACTCTCTATTGCCTTAACCCTTGTATAATCATTGAAGCCTCACACAAGGGATATGTAGAACAGTACCAGATCTGCGTGATATGTTAGTTCACATCTAATTTTGTAAACAAGTGTGTTGTGAGTCAGGTCGTAAAGAAATGTATTTGTCATAACATCTGGTCTAATACAGGGATGTATTAAGGTCCATATTTTTTCCCAACTTTTCACTGAGTAGCATTTTATTTTTTAAATATCTGTATGAGCTCAGTGGAGCTACTTATGTCATATGGCATTAACAAATGCAGGTCTGTCAGAATCCCAAGCTATTTTTCATGTTTACACTTAGCCTTCCAGAGTCTGAAACCACATTTGTTCATGAATCTATAAAGGATGCATCTGTACTCTCACATAAACAAGCCATGACTCTTCCCCTTTTTCCTAATTTTATGACCTGTAATGTCTGAGTTCTATTACAAATTTAATTTCTGAAGTACCAAAAACATGTATTTATATAAATAAGTGCCAACCTAAAATGAACACGTATACCTCTGTATTGTGTAACATTAAAAAACAGTTTTAGTATTTCTAGTAATTATTTATTTGAAACAGAAGGTAAAAATCCTTGTGAAGTGCTACTAAAGAGTTTAGTGCCAACAAGTCACAGAACATTTGTGTACCTAACAATAGTGGTCAAATGATACATCTACTGTTATTTCTGTCGAAGACTGGAAGAGGCTGGATTTATGCCACCATGCCAGAGATAAAAGGATTCACACTGCATTTATTTAAGATATTGACTTAGTTACGATAGCTTTTTGGAGTAAGTTAGAGTCCCACGGGCATGGCTTTTATACAGCTCATCTAGCATTTCCTGACATGGAAAGTTTCTCACTGATTTATCAAATACAAGGGGAGAAAATTAATAGTACAACCAAGCACTACCAACACCAGGCAGCCAATGTGCAAGGTAAAAGATTGTTTTAAGATGAGCATTTTCAATCTATAAAAGACTCTGCCCTTACCCAGCAACCCTTAAATGGATTAATGATTGTAAATTGACAAATAGTTTCAATGAAACCCAGGACACTATTAATTTACTTCAGTTATGCACATGCTCAAGGGTTTTGTTGCGTCATAACTTGTGAGGATGTCACAGCGTAAATCCCTGTAGCACTCTCTAATTGTAACTCATTATTAGCTTAATTACTGCCTGTATTGTGCTGGAAAGCTAAGACCGTACGTATGTGTATTTGCTTTAATAGAACCCAGTTTGTTTTAATAGAATTGTTTGTTTTAATAGAATTCAGTTTGTTACCACTGATGGACTTGGATGCTGTTGGAGCCTCAAACTTACAAAGCTCTATGACTTTGCTTTAAAGAGCATTTGTTTCAAAGGACTGTCTGTCAATAACTTGAACAGATAAACAAACATACTGATAGTGAAGAACACAAACACAACTATCATCAAAAAAGTGTCAGTAAGAAAACTAAGGCACACAGGAGGAAGGAAAAGGTGATCAGCAGTTAAAAACAGACATGCTTTAATATTTCAGAAGTTTTGATCCTTTCAGAAGACTTATTTTTGATAATTCCCACTCTGATGACAGTTTTGCCACCTGTTATTATTCACTCCCAGCATTATTAGAGAGAGTAATACCACCTTGTGCTCAACTACTTGAGCACTAAAAACCTCAAAGTAAAAACCAGTTTATGACAACAAAGGAGTACATAAATTAGCAGTCAATAACCTCATATATCCACGTTACTGGTAAAAACCAGAACCAACAGCTTCCCTTTTTTTTAATAGGAAGGTACAGTCTGTGAAAACTATCGGCACAAGCCACAATGCTCCATTACAGCATGAATTAAGTCTTGTCTTCACACTGGACAAAAGCCGAAGAGAACATAACGAGGTCTGTAGTTTCCCCAGATTTCCCATAAGCAAGATAAACTTATCCTAAGAAGACGGTAAGCTGCTGAGGCTTATGCTGACTTTGACTACCTAAGATCTAACAGCCAGTTGTCAATGCTGTTCTGGAACTGACCCCCAAGTCAGCTGAAGACTTTCTTAGGAAGTGAAGGAGACTTCTTGGGTGCTTTAGTCTGGTGCCATTTCAGACAACCACATCACACAACGTGTTCAAAATACGTATCATTTCCTTTACAATATTACATACATCTTTTTACCTCCCATTACTCACTTCTCTAGTAGTCCAAAAATATTTTCTAATTTCTAAGTCCATAATTATTTCTGACAATTTAAACCAATTTGTTGTCATGACTTATTAAACTAGCTCTTTTCCTGCTGCTCAGGCCTTTTATGTGCTTATAGAGGGCAAGTACGCTGCTTCAATCTGTTTCAAAAGGCAGGTTCTTTCAGCTTTCATCATAAAAGAGGTCTTGTATTTCCCCCGTCATCCTTGTGGCCCTACTCTGTCCTCTTCCAGTTTTGAGCTCCTTTTCTGAGAAACTTCCTGTTTCTCAGACTTAGGATAACTACTTAGTTATCAGACTTAGGATAACTACTTCTCATAAAATCATTTTCGATTTATAAAATAAACATAATCCTTTAAATATATATATATAAATAAATAAAAAATCTTACTGTCTGGTTCCAGTTGACAGCAATTCTATTTGCATAACCGAAGAGGAACACACACAGGAACACGATGGAGAGGAACCACGCAGTCACCGCTACGAACATTACCCATCCCTGCAGCAGCGGCAGTGGAACTTTTGTAGATGCTACCAAAATCCAGACTATTGTTCCAAACAGCTGCAAGGAAAGGAATGCAGATGATGAACTGACAGAGAACTTTCATTCAGTCCCTTCTAACTCAGAATTAGCACTTCATATCACACATCAACAAGCCCTCTGACTACTTTCAGGAAAACAGAGGAAACACTTCAAAAGTTCTCAAAGAGTACAAGTGTTGTTCTGAGAAATGATAGGCACTAAGTGGAGGTTAAACGAAGCCCCTCTTAGAACAGTCTTGGCAATGGGATTTACATACTCAGGTGATTTCTGTGTTGCTGTTGAAAATGTTACTCTTACTGTCATTTATAGGGAACGAAGTGTGAAAATATTCCACACACACACATATATATACACACAACTATGTGTATATATATATACATATATATATATATATATAATGTATACACGCATACACTGAAGTTAACTTGATGAGGATGCACATCAAATTTGGATTCAATCTCATACTGTTTAGTTTGGTAGTCCTAAACAGATGAGATACATAAAGAAGATGAAACCACATCTTTATTAATGTATTTGTAATAAAATGCTGAAAAAGTGCACAATAAATAATAAAGTGAAAGAGAAAACTAGATTATAGAATAAGGTGAGTTATAAATTATGTTGCAATAACTAGAGAAATGTACATTTTCCAGAAGTTATTGTAACCAGAGAAAGAACACAGCATCACCAATTTTTTTTCAGTATACAGATCTGAGCGAATGAGTAGTGGGGATACTGTGCCATAAGGGACTGATGGAGCTTTTACTTCCGCTGTTGGATAGCTACAATTAATTTCAAAGCAAGCTACTACTTTCTTATTTAAATCCTACAGATTTAAAACTACAAAGTCAGAGGCTACATTTTCAGATTCAGATAACTTCCTTGAGAATCAAGGTTGGAAGAGCGATCCCTTTCAAAAGCTGCCTGCTATAAAATTAGTTATAATTGGTTAGAAAATTAGTTGGGTCCTCTCTCGTGTTACGTTGCTGCAGCATGCATGTAAATACACACTGGTAGTCTCAGTTCAAAACTCCCAAGGGTTTCGGTATTAGCCTTCAAGTTGTTCTTTAGGGTTCCTTTTTTTTTGCTGCTGTGTGACAAACCGCTTTCTCTAGTTTCACAAGGCTGCAGGTGCAAGTCTGTTACTTATTGACCAGACAGCAATGGGCAGTGAGGAAGCAGAAGGGATAGCAGAAAGCGTCTGCTAAATAAAAAGCAGACACACATGAAATGTTTTCAGTATTTTGAATTTGGAATCTTGTAGGATTCTTTAAAAAAAAAGAAACAAAAACAAAGAAAATAGAAGAAACAAAAAAAAAAGAAATCTACTGCAGAGATTGCTAATCTCAGCATCCAGGGTTGTGCAATTTCCCCAATACTACAGCTGCCCCCTCCAGCTCGCATGGCAAATGCCTGCCAGGTTAGCCAACCTACTTAACCTTTTGTGCCCACTGACTCAGGCCCTGATTCAGCGCCAGGAGTTGGTGCTCAGCTCCTTCCTCAGGTGCCGTTGTACAGCTTGCAGGGTGGCACCTAGCTCACAGACACACGGACTGGGACGCCAAGTTAAAAAAGAACACAACTCTTAATAAAATTAGTTCTGCCAAGATTTCTCCCCCCATGCGCACTAATTAGTGCCACAGTTGCGCAGAGACTGAGCTCGAAGGACCTCAGTCCCACATAAATCAGCACGGCCTTACGCACACACAAATTAAACACGCTTGCAGGAGTTTGCACAGGACCTGTAGCACAACCAGCGTAACTTTTCAGAGAGATTTTTGGGTTCTCAGCAGCTTGAGCTCCCCCTGCCACCCATCAGGACGGGGCTGGGGGGTCAACTCCCCACATGGCCGGGACAGACCGGGGGTGCCCGAGGCGAGGTGGGGCGGGCTGGGGAGAGGGGTCCCGGTCCCTGCTGCCCTTCGCCGGGGCACGGAGCCGTTTTCCCCCCTTTTTGGGCTGGGGTAGGAGCAGCGATACCTCCCCTTCCCTCCTTCCCTCCCTCCTTCCCTGCCGGCGGCTGCCACAGCCCGCCGCCCTCAGCCCGCTCACAAAATGGCAGGTGAGGGGCGACGGGGGGGGGGGGGGGCGAGGGGAGGAAGACTACGGTGTTCCCCCCCCAAAAAAAAACAACTCACGATCTCCAGGAAGATGAAGGCTCCCGAGTAGGTGCGCAGGATCTCCAGCCCCGAGGGCAGAGTGACCCGGGGGGGCGGGAAGTAGGCGGCGGGGTTGGGAGGAGGCGGCATGGACGAGGCTCCCCTGGGCAACATGGTGCTGCTGGTGGTGGTGGTGGTGGTGCCGCCGAGCGGGGACGGCTGAGCCGCGGCCAGGTGGGCGAGGAGGAGGAGGAGGAAGGAGAGGAGGAGGAAGAGGAGGAGGAGGAGGAGGGAGCAGGTGCGGGCGAGCCCGTACGCACCGCCCCGGCCGCCTCCCTCCTTCCCCACCCCGCCCCGGGGCCGGAGGAGCTGCCCCGGTGTCCCCTCCCGGGACTCTTCTCCCGGCCAAAAGCCCGCAACAGGAGCCGTGAAAAGCAGGAGCAGGTTCCTCAGGAGCCTCTCAGGCCGGGCTGGTGGCCTCCTGCTTGCAGGGCACCGCGCTGGGTGTTTGCTCCGGATTGCAAAACCGCCCGTTCAGGAGTCCTGAGTCAGTTCCAGCCGCGTTTACGTGGCTGTTTCCTCATGCCGATCTGCAGAAGGTGGTTATTTACCTTCTGGTTGTAGATATTTGAGGCTTAGAAATTAGGAGGCTGCATTTTTTTTTTTTTCCTAAGGAGCCTATTTGGTTTACCTGTTCAAAATGCTGAAAACAATCACGTGCATCTGCTTTTCGTTCAACCATGCACAATTACTAAAATCCAATAGTATTATAAAGTGTTTTTCTGATGTAAAAGTTTGGGGTAGATATGGGTCTAGAAAGTTACATGGTCGTCAGACCACATATAATGTATTTTCTCATTCTTCTTAGTATGAATACCTTTTCCAGATCTTTTCCAGATGAAGGATGTAGGACCATTCAGGATTTTTGTTGTTTTTCCCTTTGTGGCTTAGGACAGAGTCACAGAGCGGCCCAGGCTGGAAGGGATTTCAGAAGATCATCAGGTCCAACCTTCGTGGGAAAACGGAGCCTCATGAGATTGTCTTGCACCCTGTCCAGTTGCATCCTTAAAATCTCCAGTGATGGGGGTTCTGCCCCTGAGGTTGTTCTGGTGATTGATTATTCTCACTGTAAAAAAAAATCTTTCCTTTGTCAAGATGAAACTTCTCACAGTGCAGCTTGTACCTGTTGCCCCTTCTCTGTATGGTTCCTTGTGAAGAGCCTCCATCCTCTTCATAGCCATCCTTTTAGTGCTGGAATACTGTGATGAGGTCCCCCTGAGTCTTCTCCAGGGTTAAAAGATATGATTCCTTCAGTCTTTCCTAACAGGGCAGGTTCTCCAGCCCTTCGATCATCTTCCTAGTCTCCTTTGGACCCTCTCCTTGTCTTTTTTGAATTGCAGAACCAGAACTGGACCATGTGCAGACTGCCAAGTGCTGAGCAAAGTGGGAAGGATCACGTCTCTACCTCTGCTAGTAGCGCCCCTGCAGAAACAGCTCAGGATCTGATTTGTCTTCATTGCTGCAGTGACATCTCACATTCAGCTTGTTGTCCACCAGCACCCACAGGTTCCTTTCACCAAGGCTGCTCCTCAGCCACACAGATCCAAGCCTGTACTGGACTTGTTGGTTATGTTGTCCCAGGGCCAGGACCTTGCACTTTGTTAAGCTTCATACAGTTCTTGCTTCTCCCAGCCTGCTCAGGTCTCTCTGTAAGATGGCACCCATTCTGATGTGTCCACCCCACCACAGTTTAGTGTCATCAGCAAACCTGGCAAGGGTGCTATCAAGCCCACCATCCACATCACTTATGAAGATGTTGACCAGCATGGGCCCCAGTATTGATCCCTGGGGGACCCCGCTTGTGCCTGGCTGCCAGCCTGAGCAAAAACCATTAATTCCACCCTTTGAGTGCAGCCTGTTAGCCAAATTCCTACCCATCTCACAGACCACCTGTCCAATCTGTATCTTGCCAGTTTATCTAGAAGAAGACTGTTGGAAAAAGTGCTGAGCGCTTTGGTGAAATCCGGGTAAACAATACCCACTGCTCTCTCCATGTTGACAAGAAGATATTATTGTGCTCTAGAAGATGATGAGGTTAGTCAGGCATGATTTGCCTTTGGTAAATCCATGTTGGCTTTTCACAACCACCTGCTTCATTTGGTTTGTAGCTGTTTCTAGGAGGACTTGTTCTATTATTTTCTCAGAGGCTGAAATAAGACTTAAGGTGTCCACTAGAATGTAAGTGCTGTTTCGTCCAGTGTTTCTGGGTGTTCATCCTCAACATATTCAGCTGAGATTTTAAAGATAATGTTTCAAGAAGGTTTCATGCAAGTGTAGCTGCTCTGAAGGTTGAACCAAGAAGGGCATTAACATTGTATTCCTTTGTTTTTAGATGCACAATGTCTTTCATAGGTTTGTTTTTTGTGATGACAAGAAATATTTTAGCTTGAGATGCCTGTCCTCCCCACCCCAATCTAAAATCTAGGTGGGGAAGCAGTCAGCTCCTCTAAACACATCTCATCTGTGCTTAGAGCATACCTAGTACATAAGTAGGATGGGGATACATCTAAAATGCAGTAAGAGCAGCTCAGTTTTTAAATCATGGCTTCTAGAGAAGGAAGAAGCAACAATTTGTATTTTCTTGTGCTCTCTCCTCATCGCCACACCTGTTGTGCGCCTCTTCCACTCTTAAGACGTGGGAGAAGAAGGGTTGAATTTCTGTTAGGCTAAGGGAGGCACTGCACCTGGCCTCCTCTCTCTTCTGAGTGCTTTAACCTGTTAGTTATCAGATGAGAAGAGGGATACCTCTTATTCCTCCTCTGGACATATTTTAGAAATGAACATTGTGTCCCATTCATTTATCTTCAGGGAAGAATTCCAGGCTCTGGAGGCACATGCCTACAGGTCCTGACTTGGGTGTGTTTTGGAAGGGAATAGGATTCAGACTTGTGCCTAACTGATGAGGTGTAGGTGGTTCTTTCTTGGGGCTGCGTTCTGGAGACCATATGTCCAATTAACTTAACAGTCTGGTCCTAAATCTGTTGAGATTGCCCTGCACAGGGAGAGATCTGAGTGGGTAGAAAACTGTGTTGAGCAGTTCATGATTTGGAAGAAGAAATGTGATTATCCTTCTCTTATGCAGAGGAAGTACAAATAACACTTGGTCATAAACATTTCCATCTTTATTATCCTGCCACACAATTAATCTGTGTGGACTCCAGCAGCAATAGATTTTTTTTTTTTTTTCATTTTAACCTGCACTTTCCTTTTAACACTGATATTCTTGACTTTTACGAGGTTGTCACAATAAAGTCTAAATTTCACTGTTAGGTATATGTATACACAAATAGTCTTAAAGCAGATTTATAGAAATCCTTTTTTTTTTTTTTTTTTTAATAGATCCTAATCATTTAAATGAAAGTAGCTGTTTAAATGGTTATTACTACGTTTGGGCAGTATACATTACAATGCCATATGTGATTCTTTATATACTGATTCAGATACTGTTTGAATCTTTTAAAAATCTGAAGTCAATAAGGGATCAGTATCAGGACTGCATTTTTAAGTTTCCATGGCAAAAGCATCCGTTGGTGCTGGACAGTTGTCTTAATAGCATTTTAATGTAAATAATTGCATCTAGGCATGCTACAAGGCAAACTAATGATGCGGCTTCAAGTCCACTGGAGTTGATAAGTAGACAGAAGTATATTGACTCACTCTACATAGGAAGGTCTGTTTATACAACCAAAGGGACTAAAAACTTCTCTTAATTAAAGTATTAAATAAAGTCCAAGCTTCCCCTTGATGTTCTTGAAGTGCTTATTGCATCCTAATGTAAAGTTGGGATTGTCACAGAACTGCAAAATCACTTTCTGTCATTTTTAGATGATAAGAATTATCTGCAAGGAGAGGAGATAAAAGTAAAATAAATTAAAGTTCCAGCATTTAAAAAGCCCAAGCGTATGTAAGTCGGTACACATGGCAAGTCAGTAGTCAGTGCAGGGAAAACACCAGTGGAATGAAACTTGTTTACAGGTCTGTAGATTGTTGATAGTGAGTCATTTTTCAAAACTAAGAGAGAATCTTACATATATTTAGCTAGACTTGCTGCAGAGTACATGGCTGAGGAAGTTAGATAATCTCCAAGATGCAACAAATGTCATAGGGTGAATTAATCAATTGATGATTTAAATTCCAAGTATAGTGATGTAATGTGTATATCTTTAATATGTATTGAAATAAAAATATCTGTTTCTGAAGAGAGAAATTAATATTTTGAAAAATACTATGAAAATTACTTATATGGATATGAAAATTGCTTATATAGCAGCCCTATGTAGCCATATTCAGACTACCTTTTGTGATGTTCAGCATTACACTTCTGGAAGAGCTGAACATTTTTAATGATACTAGGGTAGTAGGTGGAAGTAATGTCAATGTAAGAATTTATGGTCTTCATCTTATCTCTGTGTGTTACCACAAGCACCTCTGGAAGCAGATTTAACTTTCAAAAGATGATCAAGGGGTTGGAGCACTTCTCCTATGAAGACAGGCTGAGGGAGTTGGGGTTGTTCAGCCTGGAGAAGAGAAGGCTCTGGGGAGACCTTACAGCAGCCTGCCAGTGCCTGAAGTGGGCTACAGGAAAGCTGGGGAGGGACTCTTTTTCAGGGAGCGTAGGGATAGGACAAGGGTAATGGCCTTAAACTAAAAGAGGGTACATTTAGATTAGTTATAAGGAAGAAATTCTTTATACTGAGGGTGGTGAGGCAGCAGAATAGGTTGCCTAGAGAATCTATGCATGCCTTGTCCCTGGAGATGTTCAACGCCAGGCTGGATGGGGCTTTAGAAAAATAGAAAAAGCAAATAGAAAGCCAGAAGTTGATTGTATGACATGCAGACTGTTTTGTTTATAGATTAATTCATTTAATATGCTCCTGGAAATTGCATACAGGATTCTGATCTCATACTGGTGGAAGCTGGGTGTCATTCCTCTTTAGCCAGTGAAATTAAATTGGCATAAAACTGTTTTGCATAAGATGAATGACAGGGAAAACCTTTTGTGTAGTGTGTTCTCCCAGTGGTAACAGAACTTTACGGTCATGTTTGGACCAGTGCATATTATGAATTGGTGTGTAAATACCACATTGTTGAGGTTTCTTCAGAGGCAGCCTAACAATTTTTATTTTAACATGCAGGGCCAGGCTTTTGATTGCATGCTGGCACTTTTTGCATCGCCTAACTAAAGGAAAAATAACTGTTGAAGTCAATCGCCTGTTCCAGTAAGACTGCATTTAGGATGCTTGCTGAAAAGAGGGGATGAAGACTGAGAAACTGGTAGGTGGACTGCACACCAGAAATACTTACTGTTTTTTTTCTCCCTGCCAGCCTCCAGGTCTATGGTGTAAAAGAGGAGCAGTTCAGCTGGTTGCAGAAGAACCTAGGTTGGCCATTATTGGCTGGAGGATGTCATCTAAGTGCTGCCAATGCAGGATGCAGCACAGTGCCGTGCCATTAGAGCTGCTGATAGCATGGGGCTCTTCTTACTTCTCTTCAGTCAGAGCTTCATGGACTCATCTTTAGTCGTAATGTGTTGGCCTCTGATCTTATCTCACTGGTCAGAAGTATGTGCCTGGTGTTTAGATGAACTATCCATGCTGACAGAGAGTCACTTTTTTTCCCTAGTTGCACTTTATTTGCTTTTGGGGACTGTTTGTTTTATTGAGTGAATTCCTGGCTAAAAATCCAATAGAAGGCAAAGGGTAATTAGGCAAAAGACAAAGGTAGCTTCATTTTCTCATGAATGAGTTCAGGAAGGAGAAGCAGGGAGAGAAATCAAGCAGAGCATTTCTAGCCAGTTGAGGGAAGTGATTGCCCCACTCTACTCTGCAGTAGTGTGGCCTCACCTCAAGTAATGTGTAGAGTTTTGGGTGCCACAGTATCAGAAGGACATAAAAAATATTAGAGAGCGTCCAAAGGAGGGCAACAAAGATGGTGAAAGGTCTAGAGAGGAAGATATATGAGGAGCAGCTGAAGTCCCTTTGTTTGCTCAGCCCAGAGCAGGGCAGGCTGAGGGGAGGCCTCATGGCGGCCTGCAGCTCCCTCACGAGGGGAGCACAGGGGCAGGCGCTGAGCTCTGCTCTCTGGGGACAGCGACAGGACCCGAGGGAACGGCATGGAGCTGGGACAGGGGTGGGTCAGGCTGGGTGTGGAAAAGGTTCTGCACCCAGAGGGTGGTCGGGCACTAGGACAGGCTCCTCAGGGCAGTGGTCACGGCACTGAGCCTGCCAGAGTTCGAGAAGTGTTTGGACAACACCCTCGGACACATGGTCTGATTTTTTGGGTGGTCCTGTGTGGATCCAGGAGTTGGAGTCGATGATCCCTGTGGGTCACTTCCAACTTGGGATATTCAATGATTCTATGAAATTAAAATATGTTTGTAGACAAATGCTCTGTAATGTTTTGAAATAATATAAAAACTTTTGCAAAAGGAGCAAGCCTTTAGATTTCAAAACACTGGGAGTTTATTCAATTGTAAATAAGGATTAATCTTAGTGTAAGATAAGGCCACATAATTAGGCCTTATCTGAGGACTATTAGTAGGATGGTAAACATAACTATTTGAATGCAATTATGGGCATCATTAAGTGAATGATAAGTAACCTCTATATTTGTAGTTTCAGTTTGCTTAAGAGAGTAGGATCTTATTCTATTGGCATTTGTTGCTACTTACATTAACTACTGGAGTTATAAGGCTGAGAGGGAGCTCTTCGAGCACTGAATAATGGGCAGACCCCCAATCCTTTTTCTGACAACGCTTCATCTCAGGGTCTTGGACCCTGGCATCCAGGAAACTTACACCTCTGTTGTTTATGAGCTTTCCTGTGGTACTTCAAGCTGCACATAAGTCAGTGTAACAGGGCTTCTGCCAAATCAGGTGATCCTGTTCCCCCAACCATGGTTTACCTCTGCCTCCTTTGTATCAGAGCTAGTGTAAATGAGGGTACCAAGTGGGTCAGACCAAGACATAACTGTCCTTTTTTCTCTTTGATTGATTAGGCTTGTGCTGAGATTGATTAGTTTTCAGTACTAACAAATTGGTTTAAAAATAAGCGCAGAATTTATGAGCTGAATACACTGCTATGTTCTGTCTTCTTTATGGAATACGCAAACATGGATTTTAATTCTCTTGTAAGATGATAAACAGAAAACCATTATTATGAATTTTTAAAAGATTTTCTGAATAATACATAAATAAGAAATAGTAATGCACCCAGCTGCTAGAAGCCTTCACATGATGAGCCATGCTTCTGCATCTTTAAAACCTGTGCTACTATAACCATACTAAATAAAGAGAAAAATCAGATCATCACAGGGATCTGCTTATGCTGAAAGAATATTGATTTCAGTATGAAATTCAAATTGTTCTTAAAGAGTTTAAACATATAGGTGATATATGTATAGGTGATTTTAGTCAAATTAGTATCTGGAATTTATTTTAGTTAGACAAATTTGAAGTGCTTTAATGAGACAGATTTACAGGGTTTTACATCCTGGAAAACTCCAAGGGTCTCAGCAGAGACAAATAGGACATATGTCATCATTTGTCTCATTTTTCTTGTGTACTCATGGTAAGCACAAATATATGTTCTGTCACCTTGATTTTTTTGAGCTTGTCTGTCCACTGAAATGATAAACTCCCAGGGGGCACTCAGATGTTTGCAGGAGCTTATAGAACATGAACCTTATTTCTAATGCCCGATTTTCAGATGTCAGATTGTGAAACGCTGCCAGCTAATATACTTACATCATCTGAAAACCAGCCCTGATACTGATGGCAAGTTCCAAATGGTAACTGTTTCTGGTTCACCCAAGTGCTGAAGCAACATCAGAAGTTAGCATAGCATGTGAGAACAGTATCTTTATTTCAAAACACACTGTGAGTTTGGGAAAATATGTGATTACTTCCATGTGTATAACAATTCCACTCTGGGGAAAATTCTGGAGGAATCTAAGCTGCAAATGCAATGAACTGGGAAGTATTTATAAACGCAATTTATGGTGAGTATATTTTTTCAGGCCTATTTCAACTACTCAAATCCTACTGAGCTCAATGTCAGGTTCCTACTCAACCCAGCTTCAGGTTCTTACACAATGTTTTGGTAAGTTTAAGCATTTGATCAAGTAGGTCTTGATTCATAGGAAAGCAAACAGGTTCGAGGATTTTTTTTTCCTTCTTTCATAAATCCCAAACCAGTTACACTGCATTCCTGTTAGCATGGCGTCCTTCATGAAGAAATAAGTATTACACAGAGTATGTATGCAATTTTTGAATAGAAAACAATCTGTAGTTCTATTAGCATCCTTTAACTTCTGATTCACAGAGGAAGGTGAAGTGTTTTGTGCTGTCCTCACACTGAGACACGCTCTGCTAAGATGTGGTTCAGACCATGAAAAATAAGTTAAAGACCAACTATCTCACTTTCACTGTGTGATTTTTAATGAGACAACTACAGCAGTTACTCACCCAACTAATGCTAATGAATATTTTAGTTCATTCACAGCTGCTAATACAATCTCGTGTTCATCAGTGCCTGATCTTGTGCTTTTTTTCCAGTCATCTTTTCACTTCTTATATATGCTCCTCCATTATCATGAGTGTTGTCATTCTTAACAGTAAGTAACTCTTCAGAGTGGACTTGCACATTGTTCTGAGAGATTCTGAATGAGGGGAGGGAAAGGGAAGATGAATTAGCTACCAGGAAAATTTTGTTATTTATTTACAAGACAGTAAGTGAAAACTAAAACCAAATGAACTTAAAAGAGCAGCCTCCCTACACATCTCTGATTCTAAAAAAAATATTTCATCTACTCTGGAATCTGATTTGGGATGGGATCTTACGTTCACATACCCTTCTGAGTGTTTACAGTGTGTAGCAGTGCATTTCAAATACTTGCCTTTCCATTTTCGGCTTACCAGTAATTTTGTGGAACTGTTTAAATAGCTTAAATTTTAATCCACAGGTATTTAGAGGAAGGAGGAATCAGTGGTCAAAAAACACAGCTCATTAATTTTGTGTAATAGTAAAAGAATAAATAGGCCAGTATTCTGTGCATTATTTTACTAATAGAATAGTCTAATTGCACTGAAGTTAATGTTTATATAGTACTTTGAAGTTATAATTCGTTGTGCTGGACTAATGTAGTGTTCATACACTTCTACATTTAGCTATATTCTACTTGGAAAGAAATTATTAACCTAGCATGAAGTCCTTGGGGTTTCTGGTACACAGCGAAAAAAAACAGGTGGGATCCGGCTGACCAAGTGCTTATGTGTATCTCTGAGCTATCTGGCTAGACCCCCACTACAAAGGGAGAAAGAAACAGACACATTTGAAGAACAATTTTTTTCATACTAAAGTAGATAACTGACAATAGATCACAAATCATTTGTGTCCGCTTCTCACCTATAAAGGAAGTTCAGAGCAACTGCACCTGATGTGGACATTTACTTTGCAGATTCTTAAACTTAGGTGAGAAAAAATGCCTAGACCAAACTAGTTCAGTGTTTTCTGCAGTGATTTGAAAGAGGATAGAAGGGCTGCTTAATGTGATTTGAATAGCAGTCTGGTCTGGTTGATTGAAAGGACTGACTAAATGTAACTTCAAGGGACTGCATATGCCATATGCACATGTACCTGGTTCCAAGCACGTTTGACATGGTGAATGAAAGATGTTGTTATGCTCTTTTTCTTTGCCCTCAAAGTCTATGCTTTTCTTTCTGTCAAAACCTAGCAGGCTAAGTTCTTAGAGCAAACCCATTCAGACTTGATGCTGTATCAGCCTGCCCTGGCTTCCTTCCAGAGACATCTGAGCTTCCCAGCCCCTTATGTCGGTCACCGTGTGGGTGGTATCTCGGAAACAGTTGCAGCCTTGCACATTTGGTGGTAAAGTAAACACAAAGCAAAAGTATGACCTTCCTTCTTGGATCTATGGCAGACACAAAACTCTCTCCAGCCTTCCCCACATGCACTTAACTGCCTAGAGTCTTCCTAGCCCCATAGAAGCAGTTGTGATCAGCAGGTAATCAGTGGAATCTGCATCTATATTTCAGGTTATTTACCTCAAACCTAAATAACTTCTTCCCTCTGAGTACTTCCTTCTGTATCCCAGTCTGGCTCTTCTCTAGAAAATCCTTTCTTTCACATTTTTGCTAACCCTAATAGCAAAAAACAAACAAACAAAAACAAACAAACAAACAAGAACATCTTTGTCAGTGTAAGATTGTGCTGTGTTCCTGCGAGACTTTCTCCAGCTTCTTCCCCCAAAACTGGCCTCCCAGATGGACCAGTGCACAGCTGGGCTTCTGAGGTGCTCTCTTTAACTTTTTCCAAATCTCTCCTGACTAAACTATGCATTCTCTCAGACACATGATCTGATTTTTTTTTTGTGTGTGTGTGTGGTCCCTTGGGGATCCAGGAGTTGGACTCAATAATCCTTGTGGGTCCCTTCCAACTTGGATATTCTATGATTCTGTGTTGTCTGCTGTTGTTGTTTGTTTGTTTGTTTTTGCTGAGCCATACGGGCAGCTAGCCCTCACTTCCAGCTTTTCTAGTAAGCCTCACCTCCATTGGAATAGGAACTGGCTGATACTATTGTCCACACACAGAGAAAATTACCTGACTGCCATGACCAAAAGAGGATGAATATAGGGACTGGTAATACAATATGCACTCTGATGTCTCTGAGTTACAAATCAGATCCCTGTGTGTTGGGAGGAACCACAGCCTGAAGTTTCAGAATTTAATTAGTTATTTGTAATTACAACAACTAGGAAGGATAAGCAAGGATACCTATCTTATTCCATAACCTTCAATCTCTGTGGTTCCTCTGCTTCCCAGATTCCTATAGCTACTTGGATAGTTTGATGTAGAGTTGTTCTGCTATTATTATTATTGTTGTTGTTGTTATTATTATTATTATTATTATTATACTGCTCTTATGTTCTCTTTAGTGAGTCTTTCAGTGGTATGGTATGATATGGCATGTATAGTCGCTATCATCTGTCACACACTGTCCTGTCCACAGAGGAAATCATATGAAGTGCAGTCATATACATTCCCTGCATAAACTTTAATATGTCCAGTGTTATGTGCCTATATATGGACAAGGTTCATATCTGAGAAAGTAGGAATGAAAAAGTGCACCTTTCACACACTTGTGTGTGATTATAATTGTCCTTGTTTCTAGAGAAAATGTATTTCTACCTATTCAGGCACTGAGAAAACTCTGTCTCTTGCATATGTGAACTTGTAGGAAGCTCTGGGGTTCCTGAGTTATTGAATTCAGATTTCTTCTTGATCTACTGACAGCCTTTCAGATTTCGTCAGAGAAGATTTTAAACATTTTCAAGACCTAGAAACTGGCTCACAGTGGGGAAAAAATTCCTCAGTTCACATTCTAAGTATCCGCCAACTCTGCATTCACATTTTTCTGCAGTGTTTTACTTAATTTTCTCCCAAATGACTGATCATCATTGTTGCTCCTCCATCCTCCACATGGTGTAGTCCCACATGCTCAGGGAATGTTGTGGGACAACTGGTACAAAGAATTCCATTGTATGAAGTTGGGAAAATTAGCATTTCTTGCTGGACAATACTTCACTGATAGGTTAATGAAATAGCAAAGACTTGAAAAATCTAGTAAGGGGAAAAAATGAACAGAGGATTCATGACTGAAATCTATTTTCAAAAAGACATTGCTTACATTTATTATGCTCTTAAGGATTGAACTATGTCTGAAACAGTAAGACCAGAGCAATAATTGGCATCTGGCTACTTTTACAAAGCTATGCCTGTTTTGTAAAACATGTAAGTAAAGACTAACACAGCTATTATCTGTGTGGAGAGAGAAGATATATAGTGAAATGAAATTACATTGTGTGTGAGGGTTGCAGCTCCGCAGATGGGCCCATGCTGTACTGCATCATGCTTATGGGGAGCTACAGCCCCTCTACTGCCCCAACACCAGGATATCTGTTCTTTTTTAGGCACAGGGCGTCTGTGGGATTTAAGTATAGATATAGCATGGAGGATGTTACGGGTCTCACGAATTCAGAACTCAAAAATGCACATGATCACACTTGCTTCCCAGACACAGAGATCTCTGTGAGGTTAACTCCTGTGCTTTGGCAGGCCACTGCTGCTTTCTGCAAAACAAGGCGATGCAAGTTCCTGGTCCCACCCATCTAATGAAAATTAAGTGAAACTTTTCTTCCCTGTGTTGAAATGTCAGCATGGAGAAACCTTTCCAGGCCCACGGAGGGTGGGGCGGCCTGCAGCAGCAGTGTGCGCCGCATGCTGCAGGTAGGCCGAGCTCACAGAATTCTTGTACCATTCTCTGTTCTCCCCTCCCACACAGGCATAAAAACAACCCGGATTAAGCTACGGCTTTGATCTTCCTCATTCTTTCTTACACACGTTGAGTACGTTAAGTATGACTTCAATAAAAGAAAAAAAAAAAAAAAAAAGGCAGTTCGTGGCTTTCCTACCTGTGCAATTGTATTGAAGTGAGGCAATCTAGAACAATGCCTTCCAACATAACCACAAGCTGACCCCTATCTCTGTGACACATATACTACATGTCATCACACAGTGTCAAATCACATCTCGTAATAACAGTTTCATCTGGTTGAACTTCAACTACAGTGTAATATTCGAGACTGTGTGAAACCAAATAGAGCTGTTTGTATATTCTTGTGGCCGTGGTCAAGAATGTGTCACACCATTGCTTTAGGTACTACTTTTTTTAAAGTCATTGACCACACTAAAGTCAGTGAAAGAAGTGGGTCTGCTTAATGCCCATGTGAGATTGCTCTGCAATGTTGAGGAAAATATATTCCTAATGGTATATATTTATTCTGTAGTCTTTTTTATTAGAATTATTTTTCAAAACATTGCATTTATCACTAGGATCTGCACCCTGTGTGCATTCTACATCTGGTGTGAGCAGGAGGTTAATGCTTGCATTGAGGTGATAATTTACAGGAGATCATTAAGTCTGTAGGAGATCATAAAATCCTGATTCTCTAAGAGCAGGAAGAACACTGAAGTATTCCTGGTATGATCTATCAAGATCTTAGGCAGCTGTCTTGTGTTCACTGTTCATCTACAAGCAGATGTATCAGGAGACTGGCGTGGCTGAACAGGGAGCTCATGGTCGAGTTCCAAACAAAAGGGTAGTATAGAGGAGATAGAAGTAGGGATGGGCTACGGTGGAAGAATTTAGGAACGTTACCTTAGTATATAGGGGTAACATCAGGAAATCTAAAACTTAGATGAAGTTGTGACTTGCACAGGATGTTTAAGGCAACAAGAAGAGCTTCCACCACTATGTCAGTAGAAAAAGGCTGAGCAAAGAAAATGTAGCTGAATGGAGGAGAAGATGTAGTGACAGCAGACAGATAAAACTGAAGCATTCAATGGTTTCTCTGCTTTCTTTAACAAGTTATCCCATTCCTCTGTGCTTAGGGAAAGTGCTAAAAGAGAACAACCAGCAATAGATGAAGGCTGAGGCAGGGATTGCTTGAGAGGTATTAACCAGAAAACTCCATGGGACCAGACAGATCACAGCCAAGGTGTTGAGGGAACTGGTTGCAAGGCCACTCTGTCACTTTGGAAAGGTTATGGTGGACATGGAAGGTTCCTAATGACTGGAATAGACAAGTGTCGCACCCTTCTTCAAAAACACCAAAAGATAATCCAGGGAGCTATAAACTGATCAGCATCACATTGGTCCACCTGGATCTTAACAGAGGGAGTCCTCCCAAAGCACATTTCTGGGCATATCAGTGAGGAGAGGCTGACTGGGAACAGCATGGATTTATGAAAGGTAAATCATGCCTGGCCAGCCTGGTAGCTCTCTGTGATAAAATGACCGGATTTGTGGATGAGCAGTGTAGAGCAGTGGCTGTCATTTATCTTCGCTTTAGGAAGGCTTTTGACACTGTGTCTCCAACAATATTCAGTCGATACACTCGCGGGCAGGGCTGCCATACAGAGAGACCCAGGCTGGAGGGCTGGCAGGAACCTTATGAAATTCAGCAAGGGCAAATGCAAAGTTTCCTTCATTTGGGGAGGCAGAGCCTCCTGCACCAATAGATGCTGGGGCTGACTGGCTTTACTGAGAAGACCCTCGGGAGTCCTGGTAGACAGCACTGCCCATGGGACAGTATGCCCTGGCAGCAAGGAAGGCTCACAGCATCCTGGGCTGTGCCAGCAGGAGCACCACCAGGAGACTGAGGAAGGGATTATCCTCCCATTCAGCACTTGTTAGAGCACATCTAGACACTGTGTCCTTTTAAGCCACCTCCAGAACAGGAAAGACATGGAAAAATTTGAGCAAGTTCAGATGAGGGCCCCCAGGATGGTGAGGAGGAGCTAAGGAAGCCAGACTTGTTCAGTTTGGAGAAGTAGCTTTAAGTGAACCTGATAGCTGCCTGCCAGGACCTACAGGGGGGTCTTCAGGAAGGTGAAGCCAGACTCTTCACAGTGATATCTGGTGGGAGGACAAGTAACAGTGGGCATAAACTGAAGAAAGGTTCAGACTGAGTATAAGGAAAAGAAAAATATGGGAAAAATACTGGGGTTAGGTTAAATGGTTTAGGTACCCTGCTCCAACACACCATAAATCATGAACAGTCTGACACCATTTCCTGTGCTCCTGTCTCCATCCACTTCTTGTAGAAACCTAAGGTACTTTACCTACCACGGTGAATTTCCATTGGCTAGCAGCGAAGCCTGTGATCTAGCCCAAATTCTTAATTATAACAGGCATGTTTTTCCTACAAAACACAGCTACAATCCTTGAGTAAGTGCTAGCTCAAACTTGTGTCTGCATGGTGCAGAGCTGTATGGACTTACTTACCAGGTTTCCTGTGTGGTACAGTGTCTTATTTGGCTTGGCCTGTGAGCTAGACTTCTTGGCAAAATTTATTAACTGAGAACCGGTGCTGCAGGAATGGGTTGTATGAGCACCTGACCTTGTTTATGCCTGGCTAGTTTAAACATCTGTGCTGGTTTCTTGGGCTGTCCCTCTTCTGTAGTCAGCAAAGAAACAGACACACCAGGTCTACTTGGCCAGTGAATGCATAGTGGTTAAGAGGGTTGGTTTTGTTTATTTTTTTTCTATTTAGGAAAGGGTGAATCTGGTGTGGTAGGTGAGGTGGAGGATGCAGAAGACAGTTCCAGCCTTTCCATTGCAGAAACCCAACACAAGTTTGTCACTTGCTTCCCTCCGCCGTGCAGCAGTCATTGCTTCCCACATGTGGGGCCTGTTCCTGGGTTACTTATAATTCTCTGTCTGCTAACAGGGTAAATGGAGTCCAACTTCCTTTGTTGCTTTGACCATATTTCAATCTAGACAGGTGCTCCTTGCTTTTGTACATGAAGGAGACTGGTTTTATATGTGACCAGACTGCCTGGTCAAATCCTAGGCAGAGCTTGACCCTGCAACAAAGTGTTTCTGCTCCTTACCTTCTCCCAGCTCTGAGTTTCCTCCTAAGGAACAAGAGAATGGCCTGTTAATGATGATTGTCAGCATTAAGGACACCTCTGTTTTTTGTCAGCCAGCGATCCCAGTATGGCCAGGCAGTTCCAAATTTCGTTCCCCCAGTCTGGCAAGCATGCTTTTGTGACTTTTTGGCTCAGAGGTGAAGATGTGGGGTGGGGAGGTGGGTACCAGTGTGATTTTGCCTACCCACCTGGATGTTAGTATGCCATTTCCTCTTGACTCGTAAGAACTGACCTAACACAAGTGAGGCTGGCAGCCTGTGACTTGAACTGAAAAAAGGCATTACTTTTTTCAAGAAACTTGGCCTTGAATTAGTCATTATTTCTTTATCATTATCCATTAACTATTCTAAAAGCCAAATAACTTAGCTTAGTGAGTTTATTACTGTTGATCCTAAAAAGTGTAATTCTGCTTGATGCTGGGGACGTCAGTTCTCAGGAAGGGAACAATTCAGGATGAGGTGCATTGTGCTAAGTGAACCTGTTTGCCTAAATACTCTCACAGCATAGCAGGGGAGCAGTGAGAAGAAATGTGGTCCCGCCCCTGCATTCACGGGGCTGAATAGTTCTCTGGAGGGTGTGTAGCAGCACAGGTAATTTACTGCTGGTAGCCATAAATGGTTTTCTGGAGGAACAAGTAGCTCCTGTGTTGGTCATTGCTCAGAGATGAGCTTGCAGTCAAACTACCAGCTAGGTGAATGGTTTGGAGGATTTTCCTGCTGAAGACCAGGTTGGCTAAGTATGACTGTTGTCTGCTTGCCTTTGCAGTGCTGTACACACCAGTAGGAGGAAGCCTTAGAGCTGACCTTCTGCTTTACTACCTGATGGGAGTGCCTTCATGGTCAGCTCTTCATATACCCAGAAGAACACTGTGTGTAACCAGTGCCAAGGGTGACCTGCAAGGTACACTTCTGCACTGTGAGTGGTGCCCAGCGTTGTCCTCAGCCTCCAGGTAGCATTCTCGCCTTTTCAGTCTCAAGTGGGAAAGAAAATCTATAGACCTTGCAGAGGCCCTGGGTTGTCTCCTGGCATCTCCTGCTGTGAGGAAAGGAGACACTTTTAAGCAGGCTGAGGAAAGACTAAGAATAAACAGGTTCAGTTCTGAAAGCAAAATGGGTGCTGTGTCTCAGGAGCATCCTGGACTTAAGAACAGTCTTGGAAATGCTGTACAAGAAGCCACATGAGTGTGGCTCTTCTACTGTATGAAGGAAAGTGATCCTTTGGTATTAGCAAAGATATGAAAATCTGATCTATTATGGGCATACTGACATGGATAACTGAGGAGCCAGACTGTGACATCAAAACCTGCACTTACTGCTCATCATTTGTGGAGAGTCCCGCACTAAGTCAACCCATGACTAAGGTTGCTCAACCAGACCCGAATCTGGGTTCTTGGAGGATAAAGCACGTTTTATAGCTGCTTCCTTTGTCACAAAGGCACATGTAATTTTAGCATTAGCATCAAACCTTGCTGGCTACTGAGGGAGGGTGTTAATATGTTCTTACAATCACTTGTTAAACCAGCAGTGCATGTTGGTATAAAATAAACTATTTGTGCTTGTTTACAGCCTACAGCAATGGTTTTGCTTCCTTTATACTGTTTTCTTTGCACTAAAATTTTCTAGATTCTTGCACAGCTTTTGCGGGGCATCAGAGGCTAGAACTGCCCCATCTCTATCTATTCCCAGGTCACATACAAGCTGCACAGACTTGCAGACAGAAGTGCCACTGTTAAGTTGGTTCCTCACACCTCAGCCCAACAGGATGGATGATAGAGTGGGAAGCAGAGATAAGTGAGTCTTCCCCTGCGTTAGTGAAATCATGTTCACCTCTATGTGCTCTAAATTTGCCCAACCACCCTAAATTACACTCGAAAATGAATTAAAAATTCACAGTTGGTGAATTGGAGACCTGAGCTGACTTTATGGTCACTGCCATCTAGCAGTAGTTATTTTTTAACCTGGTGAAGTGAAGGCTGGAGGGAGACTTATCCCTCTTTGTCTGCTTTCCCTACAGCGGACGAATGAGGAGGGATGACAGCATGTACAGAAGGTGCCAGATGTCTTTTGTGGCACATTTATTTTCTCTTCTTGAGGAATTCACAGATAAAGTAGATGGTGACTTGGCACTCAGAGTCATTCCACTCTCCTGTGCTGAGCATTTCCACACAGTCCTGGCTGCCAGTGGAGTCGTGAGGCTCCCCGTCCTTCCAGTTACTGTAGTTCTGCAGCGGGCTGCTGTCTGCGTACACAAACTGCCCTTCTTTTTCCATGTCGTTCATCCCAATGAAGGCTCGGAAGAGACCGCTCGTGGAGATGTAGTCAGCAAGCAGGGCGTTGGTTGCCTCATCTTTAGGCATGGCAAGTGTTCCTCCTCTGTCCCTGCAGTGGATCAGGGCTTCTCTGTAATTCTTCTCTTCTTTGACGATGTAGTAGAATTTCTCGTCTGTCTCCCTGATGCCTGCTATAACTAAAGGTGAAAAAAAAATCATTCATGGCATTTCAGCAGCTATCAAAGGTGTTTCAATTTGATGGTTTTTTACGTCAGAATTAATGAAAGGAGGGAGGAAAACTATTCCCACCACTGAATTTATGATGAACAATAAGGACATGATCAGAGACTACTAGTGGGAGTGACAAGCATCATGCATGCACTAGGACAAGGGCTCTTCAGTCCTGACTGGCATGTGTCTCCTGTGACACTTGAGTACCAGACGTCCTTCAAGTAAATTTTACCGAATTAAGGCATGCTAAATGGACAAATAGCAGTGTATAACTCTGGATCACCCCTGTTGCTTTATTGACACTCCTGTCATTGCCATATTGCCACATTTTATGTTATAGATTGTGAAAGAGTGCTGTGGGATAGGAACACAGGGGTATGGATAGCTTCTGCGCCCTTTCCATGCAGAAGAAAGTCAATGCTACTGCTAAAATAAGCCATTTTAAATACAGCTTGATATTCACAGCTGCTGTAGCCACTAAGGGGCATTGACTAGGAAGGAAACTGTGGCTGCTCAGCAGCTTTAAAAGGCAAACTTCTTAGGCAACATGTATCCTATTGAATAAAGCAGTGCCAAGAAGCATTCCTGGGTAACTGGCAGTTGATTGTCCCTGCTGTTGGATTGCTGGACTGGTCCTGGCCAGAGCTTTGGCCTGGGGCAAATAACATTTTCCCACACAACTCCGGAGTTACCCCAGGCACAGTTTAGTGGTGGACCACTCCTGGTATGGCCATTCAGTCTTGCAGGATTTAGTAATATAGATGAGAGCTGCGCCAGCTGGCCATATAACAGTCTCAGACACATTTTAATTTACAGATATTGACTGAGGCCTAGAAGAGGTTGTGGAGCCTTCTCAAAATCTCTGCCATGCCAGGAAATGCTTTTCCTTCCTTTTGGTAGGGACATTTTTCACTGTCCCACTGACAGCACTGCCTGCAAACGTGACTTTTTATAACCCATGGTTTTAGGGTTCTGGTGTCTCCCTTATTACAGGACAGTGACACTCATAGTGAGGGAAGGCATGAGGAGAGTACCATGAATGCAGTCCTCCTGCACAGCAGCAGCAAAATCTAGAGTTTCCTAGTGCTTTTCCTGGCTCTTTGGACCAGGTCTGCACCAACTTTTTTCCTTTCATTGCTTGAGTGGCCACTGAGCCTGAGGGTGAGCAGGCCAGCAGCGCAGAGGCAGTTAGCAAGTGGTGCCTGGTTCTTTCTATGATCCCTTCAGTTGTGCTATTGATCATTGCTGTATTGTATTTGCTTTTATTCATCAGCTCTTTGTATCCTCACAGGTGCAAGACTGCCTACTTTCTGTATGTGTTCGCATTGCATCGCACGGTGAGCCCTCTGTCTTTGCCTGGATGCTACCACAGAACAATGGTAGAAGAATAGCAGTGACAAAAGTTATGAGAGCCAAATAAATCACAGCAAATACACAACATAACAACCCTTACCATTCTTTACAAATTTGATGGATGTGTTAAGCCGAGCAACGTTGATATTCAGTTGTCCAACAACTCTGCGGTATCTTCCACAGTCACAGACCGTGCCTGATGCAATGCAAAGGACAGAGGATTTATCTGTTCAGAAATACTTGTGTGTGTATATGTGTATGTGTAGGGTCAGCCATAGCCCACCTCCAAATCTTCTGAAGACTTTTAAACATGTGGATGGAACAGTTTGCCATCTTCCTTCCACCTGTATCAGTGTAGGATTTACACATCCCCTGCCCCTCTCATCATCAATTCCATCTGGATACCGAGAACTGGCTTGAAGTGTTGATCACACAGTGTCACATCTGAATGCTAAAGGTGTCCTTTGGCACTCCTGTATCCATAAACAGCACTGATTCCTAGACTTCTGACAGAAACAACAGCACCACTGTTTTCTCAGTAAAAGAGTATTGGGAGGATGCATTGAGGTGGTACTGGAAATACCTCAGTAGAAGGATCGTGTTAGTGATCAGCTGCATACAGCTGTGGTACAGCAGAAATTGTTGATACCAACTCAAATAATCAATGGCTGTCAAGCACTGAAGTCTCAGTTATATTTTTTGTTGGTAAACTGAAATTTGGCTTAATGTAGGTTTTGTTTGTTCCTCTCTTATTCTCAGGAAGAAAACAATTTGCTGATGGTTTCCCATGAAGAGGCAGACTGATGCTGGATATGAAATGTCTTATAAATGAACACAGTGGAACATTCAAAGTGGGAAAACATTCAAGGTTATTAGGACTGAGAAGAACCTTCTGGGTCATCAAATCCAAATTCTCCTCTTAGCAAATGTGTTGCATTCATCTGACAACAGATTGTGCTCTATCTAAAATCACATATATTTCTGTCCCTGTGATCCTATTAGGAAACTATTAAAGGACTTCATTCCTTTGGTATTCAGAAACTTTATTCTAGTTTCCAGTATAAAAATATTCCTGGCCTGTTTACACATTAGTTTTCATCTTATCAACTGTTCTCTATTAATTTAGGTAACTTCTCCCTGTGTTGTGAATGTTTTTATATTCATAGCCACCAGTCATGTCCCTGCCAAGTCCTCATTTTGCTAAACATAACTTTTTCAGTCTTTTCCTGTTTGTTTCACCCATTCTCAAATTTCTCCAGACAAACCAACCCTGAAATCAGAGACCCAGAAAACTCAACCATTCTTCAGAGAAGGATGAACAGCATACCTGCTTTTCCCTTTTTTCCAGACACCCCGGATAAGCCTTTGGCTCCTTTGTCACCTGAATAAAAAGGAAAATACATTTTCAGATCTCAGACAGTACATATGTCAGGGGAGTGTATTTGAGAACCCTGTTTAATAATATATTAGTGGTGTGCTTCTGATAGGAAGCCCTGATGTACTGTACTGGCAGATGTACCGTACTGGTAGACGTACTGTACTGGCAGATGTGCCAAGTCAAACAAGCCATGATTAATTCTGGTGAATGAAAATAAGGAGAACTCTTTAATAACTAACTCACCGATAACACAGGCATCTTGAGTGCTGCTGGTTCCTGGTACTGCTTTAAATATAAACTGCCCAGTGATCCCAAGAGGCTGAAAGCACTCAGAAAACCTGAGGGAGGTGAGACCTGGCTTCTCTCATTGCCTTTCAGGACAGAGCCCTTTCCTGGGATCGGTAGCTTCATGCTGGGACAAGGGACCAGATGGGGCTGATGGTCACTAAGCCACCGAATTCATGTGTGCAACAGATTATGTTTGCAGGCAGCAATTAGCACCTGCATGAAACGAGGTCAGTAAGGAACAGTGTTTCATTTCAGGTGTAGTTCATGGAAATGGGATTTATTTTCCTCCAGCTGCTTTCCCCTTGTACCGTGATTCATAAAAATGATTTTTTATAAAATAAAATTGCTTCTCCAAACACTACGCTAATAAAGGAAGGTGACCAGCGTGTTTTTTTTTGTTGTTGTTGTTGTTTTTTTAAGTAATCTCAGCTGTGATTTGACAGCTGTCAAAAGTCTTGGCTGTCTGGATCAAGAGCAGATGGACTTTATCCGAAATTAGTGTCAGCTCTTCTTTTAAAAATTAAAACCTTCGGAGGCAAAATAATGTTAATACTTGCTCTACTTTCTTGATAGCCATGTTTTGATGTGCTTTTTCTTTTATATGGTTGTATTATTATTTTTTAAATAGAAATCAGGAGCTGGCTGGCATTTTAATTAATATCGCTTGACAGCCTGCACACTAATATACTGAAATTTCAGGGTTGCTTCATTAAGAACTTGAATGTTTAATGGTCAGTCTAAACAGTGACTTAGTGGCCTTTGCTTCTGCAAATAAAAAAGGAAAAGAGAAAAAAATCCACCTAGAAGGGGGCAATACATTATACAGTCAGGATGACAGCTTGATTTAAAGGCTGAGAGCATTGGTTTACTTCCAGATAAACAGTTTTTGGATTCTTAAATTCTAGTCTCCTTTGGTGCTTGGAGACATCTTAGGAGATAGCTATCTGCGTCTTCAGTTGTCTAGGTACTTTTGAAAATTAATCCCTCAGGCCAAATTCTTTTGTTCTTCCCTGATACTGCGGCTGGCTAGGGGCCATCAAAGGTTTATTAAAAAGTATTGGCTTGAGAAGCTCCCAGGAGAGCTTGTTCCACTCACTCACCCGCCTGTCTGGGCTGATGCTTTGGTTAGAGACCACAGAGTTCCCCTTAGGATAGTGGATCCCTGCTGAGCTTTTGAGGCAGGTCTCATTGTGGCAGAAGTAATATTTCTTCTTAAGTAGCTCTAAAAGGAAAGCCTGAGCCTCTTTTCAGGCTACTAGACCAATAATTTCTTGAAATGATTATCCAAGTAGATTTGGAGTCTGCCTTGATTTGCAAGGAGTGGTTGTCCTGCATTTCGTAAGTGCTCTCTTAAAACTCTAAAAATCCTTCCCTTACCCAGCTGTCCTGGGCATCCCTTGCTCACGTCTCCCACACCAGTGCGGATCACCAGGCGTGGCATCCTGAGCACCAGCAGAGTATTGACTCGGGCCCTTCAGCATCTAAAGCAGAGGCACTAGTTCGGCTATCTCTTTCCAAGATATCAGAAGATTTTGGTACTTCCTTCACAAGGGCCAGACTTTCTCCCTTTCTCTTTTATCATCTCAGAGGATTGATTTCTTAACTCACATAGCAAATTATTTTTAGCCATGTAAGTGATATATTGCACATGGGAAATAAAACTATTTCAGTTGGCTCTCATCACTGATCTTTATGCATAGTTTTCTCTGGAGACCACTGGTCACAGCAGGTATTTAATGTACCTCCATACCTGGAACTCACACAAAACACATATTTACCTTGAGGGGAAAAAAAAAAGCAAACAAGAAAGTTCCCAGACCAGGACTTACCCTTTCCACCAATAGGACCAATTTTCCCAAGCATTCCCTGGTCACCGACATCCCCCACAGTTCCTTTGTTTCCTGAGAGAAGAAACAGGAGGAAAAGGGTAAGGATGGCTTCTGTCGTTTCTTCCCCAAGACACTAGACCTTTTCTGCTGCTGTTTTCCCTGAGCGTGGACTGTCCAAATGTAAGGCACAGACACAAGTGTGCTCCTGTGAGTACACAGGTGAACACATTACGAGCTTTATGGTTTAACTTTTATATAGAAAGTTTTATAAACGAAGCTTGCTTGTACCAGCCTGGGCTGCTGAAGTGTTTCTGTGAGCCACAGGGTTACAGGTAGCCCCGCTCTTCTGGCAGGGAGCAGCAAAGTGACTCCAACACCAGAAACCAGCCTTTAAACAAGGTCCACAGCAGCACCCTGCTGGCAGCACAGGTTCAGATCGCTGCTACTGTGGGATACCAACAGGGCACTGCAAGGCACCTTAGCAAAACTGCCTGTTCAGCTGCTCACAAACATCATATTTTCGTACAGAAAATATAAACTAAAACTCCTCATGAGTATTGATTTAACTTCACAGCCAACCCAGGCCATCAGCATGTTGCTTGGGAAGTGTTTCTCTGTTGATTTTTTCTCTACCCCAGACAAAAACCTTGGGTTTCTTCAGGAGGTTAAGTATTCAGGCTTTGCTGGGAATCCTCCATCTAAGCAGGATTACAAATAGGGAACTACTTGTTGTGCTGTGTATGCTTTCCCAGTCCTCACAGCACCGAAATAATGGATGCCTTTTTGACTGATTGATAGTTTAAGTTCTAATTTCTAGGAAGTCTCACTTTGCACACTGAAGTTAACATCACTAAGTCACTTCTTAATTGGTTTGTTACATGGTCTGCTTGAATCTTACCTGATCTTTTTAAGGTAAGAAGCAAAGCCATACGAGTTCATTTAAAAATGAAAAAGGTTTTCATTATAACAGTAATAACAGGATGTTTTTAAAGATTCTATAAAGCTAGAAACTTTTCTGATTAAACTTAAAATATTAGACCACTGTCAAGGAAGAAAGAACATGGATTGCATTATCATTAAACTTTAATGATACATTAAGCTTTTGAGTTAGAGTATGCAAACAAGGCTGACGCTATCCCGTCTGGTGCCTCAGAGTGCTCTGCTCAGCTCGCTGTGAAGGTGTGGGATATGTTTAATATGAGTCCTGACACTTCTTTGGCTCCTTGCTCTCAGCCCTGATGCTGCTTGCTCAGAGGAACTTTGTTTCTCAGTTTGCTTTTCTGCAAAATGGGGACAGCTGAGACTGAATTTTGTTGAGCATCCTGATGTATTGCCAGGAAGTAACTCTCAAAATTCAGTTACACCTAAAGGATCATTTCACTAAGAGAACAGTGATCTTCCTGATTGTACGTATGATTTAGGTAGTTATCAGTCTTCTGTATCACACTTATGGTTGTCACTTGGGAGATCAGCAGTAAATGTGCTGATTTATTACATGAAATTTACTTTAGATTTATTGCCAGGTGTAGCTTCGGTATCTATTGGCACAAATTGCCCCAAACTCTTAGAGCATTGTTAGGTTCACTGATTAATATTTGACAGGCATTGTGAAATCCACCGGGGCAAGAGGAATGAAAAGCATTAAACAGCACTGATCATATGCACCAGTACAGTTGTGTATGTTGATATTCATATACCAGTAATAGCCAACAAACCGACATAAATACCTTTAGGTCCTTTTGGTCCAACTTTTCCTTGTTTGCCAACTTCTCCTCTGTCTCCTTTCTCACCTTCATCCCCTTCCAGAAACATAAAATAAAGCATCATGGGGCATTTTACTCAGTGCAGTAAGACCAGTTATACATTCTCAGAAAGTAAAGTCCACTATCTTTTTTTTTTCTACTGATTTCTTTTTATTTCACATTGAGGGCACAGTAGCCATGGGATAAATTTCCAAATAAGAGCTGATGAATCTGATCATCTGACCATTAGGAAAAGCTAACAATTTTCCCTTTGGGGGAAGCTGTTCCAGCATAAGGATTATACACCAACACCAATTCTTATCCTTTAAGGCCTATTAGCTGTAAAGCAGATAAATAAATGAATTGAATTTATTCAGTAGATAAATATTGGAAAACCTGAACACACCAGGGAGAAATGCCAAGGGAGACAATTGAATTTATTAATTGTTCCTAGTGACTCTGAGTTCAAGGTATGCAGATGCTACAGAAACAAGAGGATTATAAATGTGTTGCAATAGATCTTAGCATAGACCTTAGCACTTAGTGTGGCAGAAGTCTTGCCTTCAGTTTTTGACAGGTGGCCTGTGTTAACATAACAAACGTCTTTCACAATTACTCCAATACTTTACTTTGAATTAGTCATTCACAGAGTATCTGGAGGAAGTAAATTCATTGCATTCATCATTCATTAGAGTAGTGCAGAGATTCCTCCAAATGAGACCAAGGTCCTGTTACACAGGTTACTGCCTATACGTATAGTAAGAGACAGTCTCTCATTGAGCAGCTTACAGTCTGAAAGAGCAAGACAGCAATTAGTAATGGGAAAGAAATGTTATCTCTTTCCTTAGGAAAGAAGTTGCACAGAATTTCATTCAAGGTTATGCAGCAAAACAAAATACCAGAGGTACAACTGAGATTATTTTATCTTCGAATTCTTAATTTTGATCCAAAACCTGAGGACATCTTTCCACTTTTTTTTTTTTTTTTTTTTTTTGACAAGTACTGGGGGGGACACCTACACCCTCCTGCAGCAAAAGACCACCACTGAATACAGACAGCCTTCCAAAATCTCCCCCCCGTTCCGGTTCCCTACCATTGTCTGCAAGACAAGAAGAAGGACAGAAGAGAAGGACAGATTACACGACAAGACCAGTAACCCATCTCACCGAGGATGGTGTCTCCAGCCCTGGAAGAAGGTGTTCAGAGAACTGGGTGTGCTGAGGGTGACTGCTCCCCATGAGCAATGGTTGGAGGGCTTACCTGACCCAAGGACCACATCCAGGCAGCTTGTGAGAGCCACTTCTTATTCTACCCTGCACGGATTAGTCTCGTGCCTTTTAAATGCAGTTAGATTTTTGGTCCCTACAATATCCTGTAGCAAAGATGTTGATGATTTAATGTGCTGGGAGAGAAAGTAACTTCCCGTGGTTGCTTTCAGATTGACTGTTTCTTTGGGTGTCCTCACTGTTTTGTGAAAAAAAAAGCTACCCACTCATTATTTACCTTCCGCTACTTTTGTAGCCAAGACATAGCATATCATGGGGTGTCCCACTGGGTGATGAGAGAAGAGAAATGGGGCACATTAACTGCAGCATACAAAATGTAGCAGGGGGTCCTCTGGCACGTGAGTGTGTGCCACAAAATCTGTAGTGCTGGGGCTCCCTTGTGGTGGGCAGACTCACCCCATCAGTCAGGATAACCTTGGGGGTGGTGGTCAGTGGTCCAAACAGCAAATGATAAAGGGCTGAAATTCAGTCTGAGTTGGAGGGAGGGAGCATTTGTTAGAGAGAGGGAAAAGGAAGAAACCTCACATGTGTGTGCTAGTTCACTCAGGCACTTTGTTTTTAATTCCAGCTGCCTCAGGACAAAATAGGAAAGGAAAAGGTTGTAACCAGCCAGAAGCAGAAGTTTTAAACATCTTTTTATTCTCACGGATTCTTCAAAGATACTTGATAAGTCCGTATGTATTTCCAAAAGCCAAGCTTCTTAAAATCCTGATAAAGCTTGGGTCTGAGCCTCAAGCAGATGGAAGGATGCCTGCTTGTACTGGGCTCTTGTCTGGAGGTCATCAGACAGCAGAGCCAGAGAATTTGCAGTTTAATTTTGCTGTTGACCTCAGTGCTAACATCATTTATGACTGAGAAATGAAGCAATTGTCCATTCTAAACCCACCTGTGAAACTCTTCAGAAAACTGTAAGAATCACTTCGTAGTAGGACAGAAATTCAGAAAGATTCCCAGAGGTTGGCAAAGAGCTTGTAAAATGAAATTTCAGGAAAAAGTTAAGAGCTGGTGTGTTCATGGTCTGCAAAGCCATGCAGGAGAAGAAATATGTGATAACAGAAGGGAATCAGGGTGTGATTAAAAGGCTGGAAAAGCTGGATGAGTTCTGACTAGAAATGTAGCATGGGGTTATTTAACAAATGGGCCACGCTGTACAGCAGGGGAGGGAGACCTAGGAGCCTCTTCACGTCCAGCCTTTACCTGTGCAATGAATTTCCATGTGCAAGAGACGCTGTAATTCTGGGTTTGGTGTAGAAAGAGCTGAGGGAGTTTCTTTGGGCTGTGTCATGCAGGAGAGCAGATGAGATTCCTGCTGACCTCCCTACCCAGGGGACTACCTGTCACCCTCACCACCCAGTCACCTTCCCCGTGGCTTGCAGACCGCTCTATTGGGTTAAGGGCTCTGGCGAGGCTGCTGTTCTCAAAGCATTGCTTAGGCACTTAATCTTAGAAATAGAATCCTGGAAAGAAAGTCAATATAGCAGCAGAGAAGCTGTGATTACTTCCCAGAGATGTTTTCTTCCAATCTCAGTTACAACGTTTAGAGCCACTAAAGATGCAGTGGCTTTTTCTGAGACTTTGTACAGGTGGGGCTGCCAGAGATGAAGCTAGGTTCCTGCGTATGCGCCATTAGACTCAGAGCCGGCAGGTAAAAGGAGTAAAAGGTGTGGGAAAGTTTGTTCTGGAGATTTTGAGAAATTAGGAGGTGTCTCAACTTTTATTGCTAACGTCTCCCATGTAGTCCCAATTATTGCTCAAACCATCTAGAAGGAAGACCTATCACCTGTTTCATCTTGGCATAAATCAGCCTACCATGTTCTGCCTTAGTTCCATTACCTGGGAAAATGAGAATAATGTTAATTTGCCTATCTGTAAGAGGAGAAGGGAAATCCTGCTTTCCTCCCAGTATCACATCTGAGAATGGATAGGCTATTGCAAAGCAAGGGTAGAAGCCAACAGCATTAATTAGTGGTACCATTTCATTGTTAATCTAGTACTGGACTAAGCCCAGTACTTGGAAATATGGAGTTATAATTATAAATCCATTGTGCCCGCCTTGAGCTGTTGTGTGCAGTGATCTCAAATTTTGGCAAAAAATGTGAACTCTTGGGTTATGCTCCCCCCTTGTGGTTTTACTGTGATTCGCAATGAGGTAGGAGGGTGTGTGAAAGGTTGTTTTGGACAGGAGTTGAGTTGGCTTTCCCTCTAATTTATAATAAGCATCTCTCTTTTTCCTCTGGGACCTCATATGGACAGGGCATCCCCCTGTACCAGTCACTTATTTTGTAGTCTGACAGAAAGGGAAATCTAACTCCTGGTTTTGCTCTGGACTGAGTTTTTCAATTTTTGTACCACTGTGCTTTATGCTACATGAATTGTCTTACAGGAAAAAAATAAATAAATAAAAAATAAAAATCTGATCCTGATCTCGTATGCCTGATATGGTTGTGGATGAAACACTGGCAGCCAGTAGCTGAAGCATGGCCATTTCTCTACCTGTTCATATTCCTGCAAGCTGATTCACTTCTTCTGTGTCACAGATTTAAATTATCAGAATATTTAAGTTAACACATGAAACAATAAGTTGCTAGACTGACTCTTCCAGTTTGGGACTGCGTGAGGCAGAACAAAAGAGGAAACGATAAGCAGTAAATGACTTCTGCGGCCATTAGAAAACAGTAACTGTAATTGAGCGAGAGAAAACCGAGTCCTTTCTTCTCCTATAAACAAGCTCAGGGAAACGCTGAAGGTCTGATAATCAGCAGGATTTTTAGGCAGTTGAAAGGATCTCTGCCTCTTTAGAAGTTTCACTGAACAATGCAGTGTTGAGAGGTCACATTTGGTAAGAATGCAATTAATAAGAATTTACTGACCTTCGGGTGATTTATATTTCCTTCCTCAGTCTTTTGTTGGCAGTCTATCTGGTTTGTATTCACGAACAGAGGAAGTTTTCAGGTTAAATTGTTCACATATGTTTAGTGGCTCCCCAAGCCCTGCAATTAGGGTCTGACCCTGGATCTTGGAGAATCAGGCTGTAACCCCCAAGGATTACAGAGACCATGTTTACCGGGAGATACAGCCCTAATATGGGCGAGAGCAAGTCTGCGGGCTGGTTGGAAGCTGAAGCTGGGGGGGGGGCTCCTAACTGAGTTTAGGCATGTTTTTCTCCAGGAGCACTTAGTATCCAGCCTTTTCACTCACAGCCCTGCTGAGACTCCCCGGCTCCACGCAGGGTTTTACTGAGACATGTCTCCAGGTGTGCTGACAAGCCGTGGCCTCAGGTCAGCTGCAATTCCTGTCTCCTGACCAAAAATACTCCATAAATGTTAATGTCTCTTAAGCCTCTCTTTTACAGTGAATCAATTAAATGCTTCCTCTGAAGCAAAAGAAGGACAAAGCCTTTTCTTGGTAGAGCCCTCCCAAAAGTCCCAGATTCAGCTCCCTGAGCCTGCAGGCTCAGCATGCATCACAGCCCCGGGTACCTTCCTCCACACTCCTGGGCATCCCTTTCAGATGGTAGAAACTCTGCTTTTGGTGGGCTAAAGCACAGTTCTTCTCCTACATCAGACAGTCTGAACAGCAAAAAGGACACACCATGTACAGTCTGCAACCTACTGACGCTGAGCCTTTGCAGCACTTGAATGTGTACTCTCTGTTGAGAGGTTTGGTCACCAGAGGGAGTCGCAGACTCCAATAAATAAATAAATAAATAAATAAAAACCCAACACCAAAACAGTTTGTCTTTCCATTGTACAAGCATGTCACAGTTACGTCAATGGAAAGACTGAAGATTTCCTCTAATTTCACTTTCGTTGTCTTTTAGACACTTAGCGAATTTCCCGTAGCTGTGGGGGTTCTTGTTTCCAAGATGCATACGACTAGTGAGGACATGATTTCTTGTCCTGCCCTGGAGTAAAATGGTATCATCTGGCTGGAATCGATCCGACGTGATGTGCCCTTCCCCAGCCTTCCTCCTCCTGTCTGACCCCAGCACTGACCTGCGTGCTTCTGTCCCACTCTGGGTGATTTCGAGCACTCTTCTGACCCTGTGTTTAAGGAATTATGGGAATGAAAAGGGAAATGCCAATATGGCAAATAAAAACACACATTTTTAGCAAGCTAAACTAGCTAAGTGAGGACTTTGATGAATAAACAGCTGAGCCAGCGCAAGGTGAAGGTAGGACCATATGATCTGAATAGTAGAAGAAAAAGATGTTGGGCCTCCCCTTTTGGGAAAAAAAAAAAAAAAAAAAAAAAAAGACAGATCAGTCCAGCTGTAGTGTTTAACTTCACCCACAGCCACTCTTCCAGGTGCCCTGCAGGGAACATGCAAGGCTCCACAGGTTGCACTATGAGAACAGAAGCATTTTGCTTACAATTTCTTGGTCACTGTCTTTTTTTCACCCAGCATCAAGTTAGACAGCAGGGGCCCAGTCACCTTTCCAGGTGAAACTGAAAGAATCTTCAAGAATAAATTGGATTATCTGCTCACTTTTCTGCTTTCCACTTATTAGCAGATATTAACTTCACTAGAAATACCCACTTCTACTGTATTGCATGGGCCACACTCAAACCCTCAGTAGGTTCTGTGAAGCTCCACTGACCTGGATTATTTGAAAGTGTGGGCCTTTGTGCACGGATGGGACATACATTGTGCCTTTAATAACATAGAAATCATTTAAATTGTTTCTGATTCATCTTTCACTTGATCTGTCCCAATTTAAGCTTCTCCACCTGATCCCCTGCCACTATGATGTGATCTCAAAGACCCATGGGTTACAGTGGTTTGGGTGAGGAATCAAAACAACATTGGTAAGAAATACAGACCTGATATCTTCTGAATTTGTATTTAAGTGCCCACGTACGTGCTTTATAACTCAGGCTGATAAACATCAGAAACTTAACATGTGCTAAAATACATGAAGGCTAAAATTCATGACAAAACAGAATTATGTGGTGATTATAAAGGGCTCTTCAGATCAAACGTGAGGCGCTAAGAGGGAAGCTTAGTTATAGGTTTGAACAGCCTATAGGATGTGGTAAGGCACTTTATATTTTCGGAAGAAAATGTGGATAGCAACATATCTGGTTTCTGAGAGAGTTTTAGATTTTCCAGGAGTGGAATTGCGTAAGCACAATTAAAGCTGCGAGATGGACAGCTATACTGGAGACCACAGTAAATGCTATTTTGAGGAGCCAGCCAAAGTCATGGAGTTTATAAGCATCATTTGTCAGCAATAATAGTAAGGAAATGCTTTCCATCTGAATTGCTATGGGAAACTCCCAATACTCTTCAGATTTCATCTCATTCCAGTTTCTCAACCTGGGCCTGATTCAAGGCCTTTGAAGTTCCTGTGTCTGGATTTCAAAGGGAGTGATCTGGGACCTGATAGCAAGATAGTAAGATCTGGAGTCAGTGTTCAGACACACTCCTCCAAATTCACATGAAATCAGCTTTAGCCTTGTTCTGCACTTGTGCAATGCCAGCCTTATTCTTCTCCCCCTATTCAAGCTTCTGATGGAAGTTTAGTAGCCAAAGTTTTGGGCTCTCAGTTTATCTCTGCCCTCACGTTGTTGCTTGTTGATTTACTCAGGCCAGAGCATGGACTGACAGCTGGTGCTTTTCCTTTCACAGCGTTCACTGCTGCCTTCCCACAGTTTCCCAGTTCCTCTCTCAGGATCAGCAGCCGCCAGCCTATTTCCAGGCTCGGAAGGGTGGAAAGTGAGCGACAGGGCCATGACTAATTTTGCTAGTCCAAGCACTTGGCTACCCTGGGAAATTCATTGTGTTATTTATGCCAGATCTGGTTCTGTTTGGACCCAAGAAGTTAATGGAGTACAGAATTTGGTCTTTACTGTCCTAGTTAGTCAGCTGTGGATAAGTATTACCTAACCTAAGATTTCAGAAGTCCTGCACCAAACCAGCCCAGATAAATCCAATTCATTCTTAAATGTCTCACATCAAACACCCCAAATCACTAGTTACAAATACTAAAAACATGTTTTGGTCCAAAGCACAAATTTGCTTCTTTTTCAATATTTCAATAAGTGTCCTAGAAAATGCTTCTCAGATTTCTATTTTTAACTTCTATATAAGCCAATTTGCCATGTACCTCAAAAAGTTTCTTAAGGAGGCAGGACAAGACAGCCATTGCACCAAGGCTATGTTCATTAAAAAATTCCCCTCTTTTTGAGAAGTGACCTGAGCATTGCATAGAAAATGAGACTGGGAAAGGAGGACCAGCTTTTGCTTTTCTCTTATGCTCCTTCCCGCCCGCTCCAACCCCCGCCCCCCCCCCCCCTTTTTTTTTTCCTGGAGTGAATATTTACAAAACTTCTTTGCATCATTCTTTAAAAACAGACCTCAACATTCATTTTCTAGCATCAGGAATGGAAAAGCAGAAAATAGATGGAGGGGACTGCAGAGTGCCTGGTTTGGATGACAAATAACCACCAGGGGTCAGGCTGAAACCCCGAATCATTTCTAAATGCTGAAGAGTTTAACTCAGGCAGACTTTCATCATAGCAACTGAAAGTGGAAAAGACGCAGGATTTCTACTGTCTTTCTCCTGTTCCTAGGAGATTGTGTCCTTCCAGAGTATTTTCTAGCTCTTTGTGTTTTGTGGTTCTGCTGACACACTTTGGGAGCTGGTGGGTCTGTCACAACTGGTGCGAAGACTTTCCTGGTGATCAGCCTGGAATTACCCTTTCTTTTCATCCCATCACTCATATTATACCTCACTGGTGACTTCTCAGTTCTGAGCATAAACAAGGCTATAATTTTGAAAGGGAAGAGCTTGGCTTACACAAATTATCTGGAAAAGTTACAAGTGGTTTGTACAAGCAGTGACACCGATGACTCTTTTTGAACAGGTGATCTTTAGGGTGAACATGCAGGAAGGTCAAGTGCTTGCTCCTGTAGTAACTATGAATGCCTAAATGATGAAGTGAGTACTGCAGCCTTCAACAGTGCAAGAGCTTAGTGATAAGGTCTGAATCTCTCCAGACATCCTCTCTCCTCCCTTAGCCTCCTCTCCATGGTGCTGTGTGATGGGAAGAGCAGCATTGCTGCTGTGTGGTACCAAGGCCGATCCCACTTGCGGCCCACAGAGTGGAGCTAGTCCACAGGGCAGTTTGTGCCACCACAGCTTTGCACAGCTATTTAATACCTTTGAATTCCTTGCACATCTAGGTGCTTGGTCCCGTTAGATACTCCATGTATCCCATTAATGTCCAGATGGAAGGAGGAAGTTGCCACAACAGGAATCTGGCTTGTGGTGGTGAGAGAAGCTGGCCACTGTACTGTGGGAGCTCAGCACCTCTGAATTGTGAGACCTCCATAGCTGAAGACACCGAGTAAATGGGAGGTGAGGTGGAGGAAATTGTGCAGGGTGGGTCAAAACCTATATTGGGGAGAATGTCTGACAAAAGGGCACAACAAATGTAGCACAGAAAATAAACCTTACAGCAGTGGTAGTCTGAGCCTTGCCTGTTGTCAGGGTTAAAGTTTGGGCAGAAAAGTGTTGCCTGTGGCTGTTGTGTGGTCCTAAGCTGGGGACCGCGTGCTCTGAGTCCTTAGACACAAGATGGATAGAGGAAAACTGGCAGCAGGACAGACTGGCTTCTGCCATATTAGGCCAGCAAGCTTCATCACTAACTACAAGAGATGCCTGAGGAGGAACAGGGTGGTTCACACACCCAGCCAGCTCTGTCTTTAGTTGCCCAGCTCACCGTCATCAGCTTATAACTGCCCTGGATGAGCTCAGATCTGGTAGGAACTGAAATCAGGCTATAGGATCGTATCACGTAGACTGCAAAACATATTTGATGACCTGCAATGGATTTGAGCCAGTAACTTGGAGCTGATTTACACTCCTTTTACCAATCATAGATCCTGGCTGTGGTAATCTAATTTTACAGTAGTAGTGAGGACCCTGCCAACACGTGTTTGGCTCCTCCATCTCAGTATCAGCCAGGGGGCAGTAGGACTGGCAATGGATATATACTGACTTTCTCAGTACCGCACTTGCAAAGAATCATAGTATCTAACCTTGAAATGCTCCCTGTCCCAGCTAGACCACAGAAACCACCTGGAGTCCCAACTACTCTCACGTTGTCACAAGACCACCTCGTTAGCCTCATGACTTGTTAAACACAATTCTGTCAAACTTTGTTCTCCAGCCTGCCATTATTCATGTACTAACTAAACAAACTCCCACTAGCTCCCCTGGGAATCATTACATCTCTCTACATTTATGCTGTGGCAGCAAAAGTTTAAGCTTGGTTTGTAATCATAAAGAAATTAATTTGCTGATTAAAAATGGTCCTTTAAGCAACATGCATTTGAATAATCTGTCATAAAAACAAATGAGTCTGGAGAAATGCTTTTGACTTGATAATCTTTTTTCTGCTTAAAATTTAAATCAGTTGCAATTTTTTTTCCTCTCAATCTGTAGCCTATAGAAAAATACAATGAATTACTAAAAAGAAAGCAATAGTTCGAACTGCAGTAGCCATGGTGTGGAATATAGATTTTAGATCTCTCATTGCAAGATAGATTTGTATATCGTGGTCCTAATTTTTGGCTGAGGTACCCTCCAGGCAATTCCATTGACATTAGTTACGTTGCCCAAAAAGTAAGTTAATGCAGAAAATTTGGTTTCAGATATTTGCAAAGAATTTTGAAGACAAAAGAACTGCACATGCCAGAGCTGATCTAATTCTTGTTGAGGTCTGCAGTGAAGGTGCTGTTTAATTCAACAGGAGCTGCTGGATCAGGTCTGATGAATGCAGTAGAGCTCTGTTTACAGGTAAGCATTTGGAAATGATGTCAATACAATCATTTTAAATATTGCATTTCTCTCTCTACCTATATGCAAAGTGAAGCATTAACAGTTCAAAATAGGTGCTTACTTTCAGACAAAGTTTCTCAATTTATAGCTGCTACCTGTACCGGCTGTGTAATGAATACAAGAAGTAAGAGAAGATTTACGTGGCTGGAAAAAGGTGCAAAAGGACAACTTTAATATATATGAGAATATGCGAGACAGTTCCTGAAACTAAAGAAAAGCAAATTCAAATCTCATTGCTTCATCACTTTCCCCCATTACAGTTTCACTTTTCTAGACATTTGTACAGTCTGCATTACTTTAGATCTTTCATCCCCAGCCTGTGCCACAAGCGTTCCACATCTATTTAAAAAAAAAATCAGCCTTTATCAGTACTGGTCTCAGCATTAGTAACCTCATATTCCTCACCTTTTGGTCCAGGTAAAATTGTGTGTGTCGAGCAGATATCTGTTGTAGGTCGATTGTCAACATCAAAACCAAAAATCTGAACTTGGAAGATGAAAAGCACAACTAGGGTCCCGTATTTCCTTAGCTGTTGCTCTTTCTTGCTGCTCATCCTTGTAGCTTCTCAGGAAATGCCTTTCGTTTTTACAGTCTTAACAAATGTAGCTGATTCAAAAATAAATGCTCTGCTAACTGAAGCAGTGCAAAGATTGGGAGCTACATGCACGAACAGCTAAATAAAGTGAAGAAAGGAGTTTGATGATGCTGTAGTTATTTCTGTCCTGCACATTATCCAGGATATTTATTTAACACTGACAGCTGTTTATTCCAATTTCTCTCTTATCTGTGAGATGTTTAGCTGCTTTTGCCATGGAAAATTTCTTCAATATATGGGGATAATCTCTTCTGTCATTCTTTTTTTTCCTTTCCCTGCTGATTCTTCATGCCCAGCTTTTCACTTACTCAAGAGACAAAAGACTGTGGTATTGTATCCAAGTGAGTACTAATTAGTTATAGGATACTTGTGGCTGGTTCTGTTCTGGAAGAGTAACTCAGCCTCCTTATAATGTGTAGAAAGACTACCACAAGAGCTTTTCTCCAAGGAGACCTTTTGTGACAAGGGACTAGCTGCCAGTCTGCTGTGGGTGGAAGTCACTGGTGTGATTTCCTTTTGGATGCCATCTACCCAAAGCCCCCATAGCGGGGGATGAAAAGTTGATTTTACCAATGGTTGTTTGAGCCAGAAACCCACAAATGATGGTTTTATGCTTACAGATTTTTCCACAATGGTTGCTCCAAGCCCAAATTATTTTGGTAAGCACAGCACAGAAGGACAAACTTCAGGATTAAAGCCAAAGTAGCACGAGGTTAAATGACTGCAGAACATCCTTTCATACCACCTTTTTCCTCTACTTGCTAACTGGGAGAGAAGATATATCAGGACAGTGGTACAGCACAGGCCCCAAGGTAGCATGCAGCAGTGCTATATATCCTCTTGGAAGGGACTGTGACAGCTGTCCATCCGTATGTTTTTTCTATTCCTAGAAAAACCTCCAGCTTTCTCTTACGGGGAACACACTAACCAGGGATGGCAGATTATTCTAGGAAGCTTGGCAGTAAAGAAAGGGGAGATGGGTATTTATAATCTTTCCAGGAATTTTGCTAACTTCTGGTTTCTTACACAAGAAAGCAGACAGCTACTCAAAAAGCTGAGCAACTCTGTTGAACTTCCTATTGAGTGAGGGCACATTTGCTTTCTATTTTCAAAAAATATGTTTCCTATAATAATAGCTTTTGAGGTGCTCTCCCCGCTATTTAAGAGTATCAATTCCTTAGCATCACAATATTTTAGTCTTCCAGTAGACAGAAAAAGTAGCAGCAGGGATGTAAAAGTGGATGCCTTTTCTTAAAGGTATTGCAGAAAGGCTTTGATTTCAAGCTTTCATGTGGGATAAACTGTTGGCCAAAGCCCCAAGAGGGGTCAGGAGACTTCTCTCTCTCTTTCTTTCTAGCCTGGTTGCAGACTGTCCCATTTTTCAAAACACTGTTCTTTTTTGTTAAACTGTATACAGTACTTTTCAGAAATAAACAGTGGTCTCAGTGCTAAAGAATGTTATCTAACTAACACCTTCAAATGTGGCCTTGATAACAGATACGCCACAGCTAGAGGGGGAGGAAAGCAAAAGCTGGGATTAGAGATGGATAGAGTTGTACCAGGAATAAACTTGTTCCTCTGTGATTTGCATTGGGCACTGTGCCTCCGACTTGTACACTGTAAATCTGTTTTATTTATCTTTTTCTTCTCTTCACTTTCCATTTTGTGAGCAGAAGGTCAATGTAAGAGCAAGAATAGAGAGCGTAGGAGTGGGAAGTTAGTGTACTTAGCTTTGGAGGAGGCATTTGGGGAAATGTTGCCAAAGTGACGTGAATGATGCTATCTGCTCCACAATACTGAGAGACTTGCAGTGAATTCTTTGTTATTTATCAGTGATAAAAAGGGGTAAGTGTAAGTGAGACCGGAATCCATTTGTTTAACCAGTTAAGTTACTGACTGGGACAAGGCAGACAACCTTTTTGAATACTACTGTTATGATCATTTTCAAATGTTCTCATTCCACATTAGAAATGAAATCAAAACCCTACAATTTTTTTTGTCCATAAAAGTCACAAAACCCCTAAACACACATTGAGAAACAGAGCTTAATATATCCAAGAGCTTGGTAATGACGCCACTTACTTAAAATGTAAGAGATCCATATTCAAATGCTTTCTCTGCCTAACTCAAACCAGCATTTGCACTGCAGCCTTAAGGTTATCCTGTTATTACAGGGCTTTTTGTTAATCAGTTATGTCCTCTTGTATGTTCGACAAGAAATTCCATCCTGGGGCTAGAATATCTTCCTTACCAGGAAATCCATCACAACAGATATAGTAGAACAAAAATCTTGGGTTTTGGTGAATCAGTATTTATCAAACCAGGTTCACTGAAAGATCCTCAAGCAACTTCACTGCTGATGGAGATTTAATGAGGCACATTGCCTATTGTGCGTGTTAATTCTTATTGAATCGGGCTTAGAGAAATGTCTGTAGGCAAGGGAGAAAAACAAACTAAGCAGTGTTGTCCAGACATAAAAGACATAAAACAAACATTTCTTAAGGCGTGAATGTTTTACAAGGAAACCACCAGAAGACACAAAGGAAAATCCTGAAATATTCTGTTGCTTTGAGCTGAGCAGTAGTCAGGTAACCTTCCTGTAGTACTAATCCTCCTTGAAGCCCAAGCACTTCCTTGCTCGTTGGTATTACCTTGACTTGGTTATGCACATGTTTGTAGTTAAATGACAAGGAGTAAGTCATTTATGACTTACTCTCTCCTTAAATGATAAGGAATAGAGACGACATCCTAAAATGGTGTGCATCAGAAGATGGCCAGTTCTACAGCCAATCTAAATTATTCATAGATTCCCAGACTCTGTGGGTGAACTCCAGGTTAACACATCCTGTCCATTACCATGGACTGATTCAGGCAGAGGTGCTGAGAATCTGCTGGCAACCTTTCTAAACTAAATTTAGTATTAGGGAGAACTTTTATTTTCTGTACTGCAGTATACCGAATAAACCTGGGAGCATCTGAAGTAAAAGGAAAAAAAAAAAAAAAAAAAGAAAATATTTATCTGTTTTGGGCTCCTACATGTCTTTCTATTCTCCTGGTATAACAGATCATGATGATTTGGAGTGTATCAGGATATCATAATGGATACATCAATCATCATGGCAAAGCTTAGAGAGAATGGAAGAGGGAAAGTGGTACCGTGTGGTTTGCCAAGTGTAGAGAGGAAAGTAAACCTAAGGGTGTTTTGTAAAATGTCATTTTTGGTTTTGACACCATGCACTGTCTGCTTGAGCCTGTAAACACAAGGCTCCACCAGTGTTATTTCTCTGAGTAAGATATAAGCAATGACTAGACCTTAATATGCGTCCAAACAGCTGCCAAAATAGAACTGAACAAGGACAAAAATTCTCCAAAATCTCCTTGTTTCTATATTCAGTAAACAACATTCATAGGACTGTAATGATATTAGGAATTTTTTTCTTAAATACTTGAGGGGCAGCCCAGCAGCGTAGGAATAGATGTTCCCCTCTCAGCTATGATCTCCTTGGCTTCCCTACGGAGTTTGACTCTGTTGAGTTTGGTACCTTGAGAGATGATCTTGAATGTTCCCAGGTCTGACTCAGGGATGGCAGTTTTGGAGTAACTTAGGTCTGCTTTAGAGCTGACAACCCCTTTTGGGGGTATTCCTACTTCTTCTTTCACCCTTTTATCCCCTCCTACCTTCTTCATTTAGCCCTTAAACAGAAAAGCTGACCAGATTCCAGCTGGAAGTGTGTGCTGCGAGGCAGGAGGGATACGGAGAGAGCTGGTGCTCAGGGAGCAGAAGGGCTGGTCAGTACCAAGATCTCAGAAGGAGCTTGGGGTGCAGACCATAATTCAGAGAGCTGCTGGACTCTTTATGAGATGTCCTATTGAACAGACACTGTACCCAGTTTGTTAAACCTACCTCAGTTGTGTGTGACTTCTGCTCCCTCAGGTAGCACTGCATTGCAACTTCATGTTTCTAGCTTTTGCACTTTACTAGAATTTACTGGCTCACAGTGAACAAGTCATAAACACTTTCTTTGTGAAGGCTTCTCTGACAGTCAGTCTGCTGGCTTTTAATTCTACTGAAGATTCTTTTGACTTTACTCATATGGCATCAGATTTCCTGAGAAGCCTGAGACAGATACCTATTGTTATTTTCCATGCAATCACTCAGAGAAGCTGTTCAAAATAGTAAGGCGCTCAGATATGCATTCACAGATGCGATAGAAAGTGAAATACTCAGTGTGGTTTGTAATTCTGTTTATCTAAGTGCAGCCTCTTCCTGTGTCAGAACAGATTTCTGCAAACAAGAGGGCAATGATTCAGTTCCAGGGGAAGACTGACAAAATAAACCCCAGCTTCTGCTGACCTGATGTAGTGCTGAACAGTGTCCTACCCTGGGAAAATATTTCCTGCTTTATTTTCATAAATATTTATGTAATTCCTTCTGGGAAATATGGCTTCTTCAGAAAACTGAACATGCTGCTCCCTGACAGAAATTTAACTATTTGTTTACACACGAGAGATTATGGGCATTTAACCAGCCTTAGATTTTTACAGCCTTATCTCAGGCATTTCTGTCTTTTAGGGTTCTCTTTCACTCTGCTCCTAGAGTTCACATAATGCCTTGAGTCATGGAGCTCAGTCCTGGCCCTGGATTTCAAACATCCCCAGTGCTCTTTGTAGGATTGGTATCTGAGAAAGAGGAACCAAGTGTGATGTTCTGCCTGGAATCACATTTCTGTCGTGCCCAGCTACGACCTTCCCATGCTGGTTTGAGGCTCCTCTCTAAAAATAAATAATTAAATTAATTAATGTAAGCAATTGAACAGAGGATTACATGGTTAATGAAAATATTTATATTTAGAAACAGACCTAAAGACACTTTGGTGAACTGATGCCAAACAAGCATCTAGTTTTTGTGTTTGCTTTCTAAGTTTCTAGTTGTGATTAGCAGTGAAGTTGTGCATGAGAACAGGCATATTCCCCACCATGGAAAAATAAAACAGGTTGATCCTGCTCTCTTTAACCTTTTTAGAGAAGCCTTGTGCTAGTGCAAACCTGAGCTTTGCTCATCAGCTCGCTCTCAACCCTTCCCTGCAGTGGTGAACTCTGTGGGGTGCTGCAGAGAAAGCTGGCCGGTAGGTACGAGACATTCACCAGAGATGGCAGACGCTAAGCTGGTGCCCAGGATAAATCACTTGAACGTGTAAGTGGTACTTAGGTCATGTGCTGACCTGTGGATTTTATATGAAACCTCCTTATCTTGAAGAACATCGAAAAAACTTCAAGGCACAAGCACATCATTCCCATGGGATCTTAGTCTCCTGCTCCTAGAATTCAGCCATGGAGGCTTGCATTACTCATGTGACCTTCTGATTGAACACATGCATTTATAGATTATATAGATTTACAGAGTATTTAATTTCTCTCTCTTTTTTTTTTTCTTCTTCAGTTTGAACTCTGCCACATATTTTCCAAACACAGCCAGAATCAAACAGCTTTTAGCACTTTCTTCAGCACTTTGCAAAAAAGAAAAAAACAAAACCAGGGAGCAGCTACCTGCCCTGAAGGATTCATGAACTCATCCGGTAAAATGGGAAGGCAAAGTTGCAAGGAAGCTAGAGAGGAGACACAATAGAAAAGGAAGAATCCACAGGAGACCAGAGGAAGCTTGAACACCTCCCTCTTAGCCCATAGGTATGTAATAATACAGGCACAGCCTGAAACAGGCATTCCTGACCTTTATTTATTTATTTTTTTTGGTGGCCTCCTGACCACCATCAACGGTAACAGTAACTGCTTACTGCTCCAAAGGGGCTGACTTGCTGCTCTCAGAGTCCCTGGCCCCGGCCACTGCCTGAACCCTGCTGCCAAATGTGTCTGAAACATCTGCCTGCCCAACTTGATGAACTCTCCCTTACCTCCTCTATTGCTTCCTTGCTGTTTGGGGACGCACAGTGTTGTGTAACACATATCGTAAAGTTGGTTTCATGTCCACGTGGGTGTATTTCTGGCAAGAAAAAGAAAGTTTTGAACTTTGTTCTCCCACCTTCCTAGTTAATTGTCTTGACTGCGAGACTGTTTGGTAGTGAAGGGGATGATGGTGGTGGCATATTTTCTGCTTGACATCTTAACAAAGTCAAAGGAAAAAAAACTCACCCAGTCCATATTCAGAAAACTGTTTTATTTTTTTTTGTTTGTTTATTTTTAAACCCGATAATGAATTAGACTTTTTACAGCTCCAAGTTCCGGGTAAAGAAGAAAGATTAAAATGAGGAGACATTTATCTTCTCAGTTCTGGTTATTGCCAGTACTCTGAGGCTTCTGACTTCTGGTTTGTGAACCAGAAGACTGCATTCCAGTCCCCACTTCACATGCATGTCTCTGAAGTGTAGATACTTGTAAGTATACAATATGAGTGGGTTTTAGTTTAAAAGTAGTTCAACGTATAAAGTGCAGCACTAGCATGGACTGGATAAAAGGGCTGCTGTGACTTCTACCATTTGGAGTAATTCACGTCACTTGGAACTAATGCTCAGCAATCCCTGGTAAGGATAAATTCAAGCTACAGGGCTTATAGAAAGATTTCTGAAGAGCAATTATTTTGCTGTTGATGGGAACTGTTGTGAACCACTGAGTTTTCAGCATTTTTCCCCAAGGCAGGATTCTCCCAAACTTCAAGTCTGTGTTTGTCTCATCCCCACATAGAAAGTGACACATGCTTGGGTGCTTTGCTTTTTAATCTGTCTGTTCTCTGGCTATAGCAATATAGATATAGAAGAAAGGCTCATAAATCAGCACACTATTTCTCATCAACAAAATTTGGTGCGTGGCTTTGTTTAATATGTGGGCTTTTATGACAGTCTTCAAAGGAATTTATGAGTTTAGAAGTAACATTAAATCAGTTCCAAGGACAGTGTTGGACTAAGTCCAACATTATCAGTAAAACATTATGTGGCATTGTCATTTCTCCAAGTGTTTTGGAGTTTCCAACTTTATTATAGGATTCACGGTCACTTTCAGTCTAAGGGACAGAAAATTGCCACACTCTCTGCTAGGTGCTTGCATTTTGGTCAGAGCAGTACGTGCTGAGGGGAACCAGTGCATCCTGGCAGTTTTTTTTTTTTTTTTTTTGTCCAATGCTGTGGTAGAGAGGTCTCGTACCCTTGGGCTATAACCAGCCAAAAGCAATTCAGAGAAAATCTGAACTTGTGAAGAGCTGAGTTAATGGTAAGAAGCTGCCTCTGATATTATCTGCTCCCTGCCTCTATAGCACAGAAGAGATTTGCCATGCAAGCATCCACCCTTCTGCATCCCATCAGACATGTTTTTTTCCCAAAAAAACAATGACCTAATCAAAAGAACAAGGACTATGCAAACGGTAAGCAGAGTCTGATCACACAAGCTGCCATTAAGAAATCTCCAATTGCTCTTCTTCCTCTCCTCCCTCTTTGTTTCTTGTGCAATTTAAGACCTGATCCCTTGGTGACAAAAATGACTTCAGGCAGTGGAGGAGGCTGCTTGGCTGATCCCCGAGGTGACTCCAGCTTCGTGCTGCTGACACGGTCCATTAGCTGCTGAATCCGTGCAGAGGCTCCGGCCGTGCTGTTGCCTCCACATTCCTGGGATTGGCTTCGTGCCCTGCTTGCCCACAGTCAACGCGTGCGCATGAGCGTTTGGCTACTCACCCCAGTACCCATGCAGCAGGATGGCGCTGTGCCTGCTCACGCAAGTGGGAAACCGATTTCACCAGGGTGCAGATGAGCACTGCAAATGGATTTAGGCTGGCATCCTGCTGGATGCTGCTTCTGCCAGTTCCCCAGCTGGAACTGGCCTCTTTTCTGCAATAACATTTTATTTTTACTTTTTAATTCTAGACTTAATTGATCTGGAAATGAATTACTGCCTCTTAGCAGTAATTGACAGAAGTTATTCTCAGACAGCACGTGCCTTCCCTTCAGGAGGATCTGTGGTGGGGAATGAGTCAGTAACTGTGAGTCTTCCCTTGTGTGTGGATGCCAGTGCCTCGGTGCCACTCGGTGCTGACTCCATCTCATGCAATCACCACTGTCATGCCATGCCATGCCATATGCACAGACACATATTCAGTGAGTGTCTCTCTGGTCCTCCTGGTGGGAAGGGTGATGGAGACAAAACCTAAATTCTGAGCCTCCTTCCAAGGAGGCAATAGTTGAATTTTTTTTGACTAGAGTCCCTAAAAAAACATGACAGCAAAGACACAATGGCTTCATATCTCCAAATATTTGCATCAAACAGCACTTAATAAATAACAAGGATGCACAGTAACAGAGCATGGAAACAAAGGACTCAAGCAATCTTAAACAGAAAACATGGATGAGGAAATGAGAAGTTATGATTCGTCTGTTATTCTAATTATGTGGGGTTAGAACCAGACTACAAACATCTGCTACTGTGATTTTGCTGCTCCTGGGATTCCTCATCCCTTTCTTCTTAAGTGGAGTTCTTCAAGTAAGCAAGATCTGGCCTGAAGAACTCCATAAAATTGTATTCATTACTTAGGTTTTCTGTTTGTGCTGATTTAAAGATCTGGCCATTTTGATTTTGTTTGGCTTAACTGAGCTCAAGGGAACTCTCTGAAGAAATGTGCCACTGTTTTTTTTCTTGGTGTTTTTTTTTTTTTTTTATGTGATGCAATGCATTAAATTTTTCATGCAGGCAGTCATTAATTGTCAAAGCCAAAAATACCCCTAAACTCCTGTCTACAATTATCTGTGCTGTGCTATACTGGGGACACATTATGGTTTCTATCATTAAGAAGGCCTCCTTGTAATGCCCCATCGCGGATAAAAGATAGCCACAAAAATGATGCATATGGACAAAATATAAAGTGAAATTATGGGTTTCTATACCGAAATGGAACTACTGATGATGCATATGCCAGACACGAGTGACACAGAACAGAACTGTTAGTAAACATAGGCTAAACTATAAATATTCTTAAGACGAGACATCACGCATTGTTTCAAGTGACAAACTTTGTGCTAAAAGAAAGAAAAAAGATCACAAATCTAGACAGACAGCACTGCTAAAAGTTATATAGCTGCATGATTCATTCCCCAAAGAAATCAATGTCAGGATGACATTTTTCTTCAGGCAGTACTGGCAACTCCTCGTAATTTGGGTAAACTTTCTCTGCCCTATAAAAACAAACCATCAAACCAAAAGGTAACCACTGAAACAGCTACCACTCAACCAAAAAAAAATAGTATTTTAAACAGAGCACAACATAAAACTGCATGAGTCAATCTACCGTAAACTTTCAGCAAATAGGATGTGTCATAGAGATCAGCTTCGGTGTTTCCAGAGAGCATAGACTTATACAGCAAGCTTTTTAGAAACAGACTTTGCTCCAAATAGTAGTTCCCTACTTTCAATAAACCCTGACTGGCTGCAACTAGTTATTTCTCCTGATACAGACAGCCAAAATAACTGCCTTGTAAATAGAAGCCTATGGAGCTAGATTAATTACAGGGATTGCATATAGTATTCAGAGCTTTTAAAACAAGAAGGGATCATTATGATGATCCCGGCTGGCCTCCTACGTAACAGAAGCCTTGGAATGTCACTGAATGATTCCTGCTCGTAGCTGCTGGTGGTGATGGGAAGTTTCATCTATAAAGATGTATAATTTTTATTTAACTATTTCCAGTCAGTGAAAATTCACCAGCTAACCTGTTCCAGTGGCTAGCTGACCTAATTTTATAACCTGCTAGATCTTCCAAATCACATATTTATTTGAGCATATTTAGTATGTATGTCTGTTTAAATAAACAAGGTTTCATTTCAAGTATTCCTAACTTTCTATCAATTTTAGGCCCAAATGCCAACCAGTTCTACACCTTGTATCCTAAAAACTGGTTTATGACAGTGTATCACATTAGCAACTTTCATCCATAAATATTGCAGTTCTCACGAGAGAACTTTTTTGGCACACACCAATGCTTGCTTCATGGTTTACTTCTTCACATTAGATAACAGTCCTGAGATCCAATGTTTTTAGCTTATTGCAGTATATAGTGTTCTTGACAAACTCCTCAACTATTTAAGTTGGTGTCTTTAGTATTACCTTTCATGGGGGGAGTTGGCTGAGGTGTTGTCTGGAAGTGAGGAGGCTGAGAGGTCCGAAAGTTCTTAGTGAACTTTATTGTTCTCTTTTGATGCTCCTTAAAGTCTTTGACAGGAAAAACTGAGCTCAACTATTTGCAACAAACTATTTTGCCTGAATATCCTTTTAGATGAGACAACCAGTTTGTTTGAGTCATCTCTCCCCATCATGCATGGGAAGATGATTTAGTTTGCAGTTCAACCAGTGCAGTGGTTCCAGAGAGAGCTAAGATGATTCTGTGCGAGTCAGTTTGGGTCCAGCAAAGCTAAAGAGTTTAAGCTCAGTGCCACAATATTGCTTATGTAGTTACTCCCAAGAAAAGTTCAGGTCCAAAACAGTTTTTTGTTTGTTTGTTTGTTTTGTTTTGTTTTGTTTTTTTCTTTTTCTGTATTTTTCCTTTGCCTATGGTATCTCATAGCTCTGGAGAGTGGAGCATTGATTCTAATAGATTTCTGTAAAGCATTTGACTTTGTATGTATATGTGGTGGAAACATAAATTCCACCATGAGTCAGAGTAACAAAACCAGGTAGCTCCTAGTCCCCGCTTTGTTACACCGGACAGGCATGTGACATGGGTTTTGAGGAGGATGCATGGTGCAATTGGAAAAGAGATGGGAGCAACAGAGAATAGCCCAAGCTGCCTTTCTATAGAACGGAAGAAATCAGGTAAAGATTAAAAACAGGACAGCTAACAGATCCGGAATGAGCTTCTCCAGTGGGTCTTCAAATGAAAAAGTAAAACTCCAAGGAAGGAGTTTTGCAGGTGAACATTCAGAAAGATAATGAAGAGTTAAAGATCTGCAATAGAGAAATAGAAAAACTCACATTAACTTCCCTGAGTTTTGGACCAAATCCCTGGTGAATTATACAGCACAGAAAATGAAGTGTGTAAATACCTAGAGCCCATTCCACCTCTTCACCAGGTTAACTTCAACAGAATGACATAAACTCACAGTGGGAAATGGTTTATATAGAAGAACTTAAGAATGGACATACCAAAGATCCTTCCATTCCAAATGATTGTCGTTCACTTACATTGGAAAACAGAAAAAGGACAGGCCAAATTCAAATAACAAATTATATGATAAAGATAGTGAGCTTTTTGCAGAGATATTTCTACTGAAGACAACTCTGTGCTTTTGTCCAACAATATGATTTTGTGTCCATGAGCATTCTCATTTTGGCATGGTTCATCAATCTGTATTAAGTTTGGTTCAGAAGTTTCTGAGGTTTTCAGAAAGAAGAAATCACAAATAAGGGTTGTTACATTTAATGTTTATGAACAGCTTATCTATTACCAACATCCCAATGAGGAAGCAAGGTATAATTTATTACACCACTTGAAGACTACCTTTTGCATTATTCAGTGAATCGTACTGGACAGCTGTAAAACAGGCCATCATTCTCAGTATTTAGTCAATTACACAGAATTTAACTAATTTGATTTTTTTTTTTCTTAAGACAGAAAATCTGATAAAAAAGGAAAAAATCTCTAAATGTCATTCGTCAACTATTGAATGTGTTTGGCAGAAAATCAGAAATTTGGTAGTTTCATCAGCTGCAAAAATGTTTTAACAGTGATAGATGTACTTGATCACCTAAGGGCTTTTCAGCTCTGCTGAAAATTCCTTACTACCTCTACTGTTGGTGTCTGTCAGAGAACATGCTGAATGTTACCAATAATTCAAAGAACCACCTAAAAACAATTGTTGACGTGGCTTTATAGATAAGAATTTTACAAAGGATTATCTTCGACATAATTCCACAACTGTCTGTCTACGGACTGTGTCTTCTTTAGCTTCTTGAGAAAATTTACCATCATCTGCATGAGGGACTGAAACTGCATGCTGTTGATAGTCACTTGGGAAATATTAGCATAACCTCTGTTTTTCTGTCCTTTATTTTTGTAATACTCGCTGACTGGAAAAAAAGAATAAACATGTAACTGTAAACTGCCATTTGGAAAATCCAGAACTTTCACAGAAGAGTCATGTGGACAATCTCTTGTTCTCCATGTCTCAACTTTGTGGTGGTCTGTGAAGCAAAAAAGACCTTCTTCTGGCAACCCCCAACAGTGAAGAAGTCAGAAAAATAGTTGCACTTGGGTATTTTGTTTCCTGACATCAAAGCTTCTTGAGAGAGAAATGTGCTATTACAATGGCATTATTATTTTTTTTCTTTCTTCCCGTAATAGCTGTGGCAGACGTTCAGCACTTGTCTTGCACATTTAAAATTCTGATTCATTCAGGGAAACTGGTAAAAGTTGTTTTGGGTTCCTGTCACCCTGAAGTCAGTGGTAACACTTTTACTGGGATAACCTGGACCAGCAATGTGCACCCCATACATGGGTATTCACTGGAGGAAAGGAGGAAACGCAGGACAAAATTTTCCTTGAACCTGAGGCACTGAAGTAGACTCTAACATCTCTTTAATCTTAGGGGTGACAGCTGGCCTACTTGCACGTCTGGGAGCCCTGACCCATTTCAGTCTAAAAAAGTTCTTGTTACTTCATTCTGAGAAGTTCTAACATCTTTGTTGCTTCCAACAGGACTTTGAAATACAGGTATGTGAAGGGTGTGCACATACGTATGTGGCAGGAGGAAAAGAAGTGAGCTCTTAATGTAGAAAAAAAAAATGCATTATTTTGTCTTGCAAAATTGTTTTTCCAGAAATCCTAAGCTTTGCAGAGATCCCACAGAGCTTAGGGAAGCTTCCTAGCACCACAACCCAACGCTGGCATGTCCTGCAGCCAGCACAGCAGGAGAGGTGATGAACCAACAGGCTACTGGGATGCTGCAGCAGCTCTCTGGGGGAAGGCTGGGAAAAGACCCCTCCTCTGCCCCCCTCCAGGAGCTCTCTTCCATCAGTTCTCTCCACTGGCAATACGGTGTGTGTGGCTGCTAGCTGAGACTGCTCATCTGCTTCCTCCAGCAGTTGGCCTTGGTGTAGCAATCACAAGTGGTCAGCACTGAAATCCCATTGATATGGTTGCATGGGAACAGAGTAGGCTTTCTTTAAAATGTGAGTTAGCAATGCACACTTGAAACTCATACTTCCTTTTTTTAAAGTGGAAAATCAAGTCCTCTGAGTTTGGGAAGCGCCAGATATTTATCCGTCTGGCCAGCCTAAATTTGGCCTCGTGTTTGTGTGTTCTGGTATGATCTTCTATTGCCTTCGTCATGGGCTCTTTCTTCTCAAGGGCCCTGATTCATCTGAAGTTCAGTCTTGTTACAAAATCAACACATCAAAATTAGGAAGCATGAAACCTGGGGTTTCCCAAGTATCTTTCATTCTGCAACTTCTCCATTTCATCCCTAGCTTGAACAAAATGTGTCAAAATTAAGGCTGTTGGGGCAAATGCAAATGTGTGATTTCCTAACTTCTGAAAGTTTGATTTTGCAAGTGTTACAAACTATCAATGCTTTTTTCTTTTTTTTCTTTTCTTCTTTTCTTCTTTTTTTTTTTTTATAACTAACAAATAATATAAAAAAACTCCCATGTAATTCAATAATCTGAAAGTATCAGCAGTGTGAATTCATTGCAGGTTATGAATACAGCATTACTGCACTTAACGGTTCACTTCATCCATTCATATGTACCTGCCATGTTTCAAGTAACTAAATCAAAGGCTGGTAATAAACTCCAAGGCATGTGAATGAAGAAAGTAAATAATGTGTGGGTTGTAAGTGGAAATTCAGCCTTGCGCTTAACACTGGAGCAAAACTGTAAGAAAACTGGCAGGTATTTTAAGATCAATAGGAAGAGAAACCCTCCAGCCCCAAAACAGCTTATGAAGAAGTTTTAGAGAACAACCTCAGCCAAAATGAAGACCAAATTTTATAGACATTTTAAAATTATTATTATTTTTTTTATTTTGGGTTTTGCACCAGACTGCTGAGCTGAGTCATGGCAAACCTACATCTTGTTTTATCTCTTGTCAGTGACCTGTTGCAGACCCAGACATTCCTTGTTTTGCTTACATACCAAATAGTCTTTTATGGCAGACTCTTCCTTTCCTATGATTTTTCCTTCATGTGAATGTCTACCCCTAAGATGAATCTGATAATAACACTATCTTACAACTTTTCAGCCCTATTTTATTTTCTTTTTCTACGAAGAATCCTTTGCTGACTTTTTTTTGTATTGCGGTGCCAGTGGAGGTGAAGAGATGCAGCTGAATTGTTAAGACAGAGCCCTTCCCAAATGGCTCTTGTCCATTGTAACACACTGACTAAATATGACAAAGTTTTCTGCACCAGCAGTGCTTTGTTGCATCTGAGTGTGTTGACCCCTTCTCAGTAAAAGCTTTTTGCTGCAAGTGCCCAAAGGCATGCGAGTTCCTGTTGTTTGTAACTATAGACTACTGGTTTAAAGTGACTTCAGCTTTGAGAAGATATGACTGTAAAATATTTTTCTGTCTGAAACAGCGTGGCACTTGACAACATTGTCAGACTAAATGGGACTAAGCACCATTTTGATATATTTAAGTATTAAAGAAACAGCGTAACACTTGCAAGAGGAAAACTGTTAGGAGTGGTTTTGTTCACCAGAGTATCCTCAGCTGGTTTATTTGTCACTTCGAATTTGTTTCAGCAAAATGAGTGCAACACTTTGTTATCTTGGGTATACATCCAGTCCTGAGACTGGATGCGGAACATACAAAGCACGTAGCTGTTGTGCATTTGCTGTGTAAAAGGGACGAGGCTTGACCCAGATTCTTGCCTTATGTTTCAAAGCAGCTTACAAAGTGGGCCTTAGTCCCTTCAGCAAGCATGTTTGGTACCAGTTAAAAGTAGGTAGTTTCCATTCTTGTAGAAACATATAGCACTGCAGGAGACATAGCGCTGCTTCCAGTCTCTGTAATAGGTACCACATGCACAAAGCCTCCGCATGACTTATTGCTAAGCCAGCATTTACAGTGGAGCTTGCTCTGAAGTGAAATCCCCTTAGGAAGTGCAGGTGGGAAGCCTGCGACATTTTTATTCTACGTAATTTAGGGAAATAAAATCTTTTAATAGTCAGTCCGGTATCACAGCTGGCTGATTTCACAGACTGTCAAGGATGGGTTGATGTGTTCAACCTTGAACACACAACACTTCCTTGTCAGCTTTATTATCTGTTTTACTGTTACTTTCAGTTTTCCCTTGGCTAAAAGGAAATGAGCTGAAAAAAAAAAAAAAAAAAAAAAAAGATTAGGTATTAAGGTGTCTCTTTCTGTTATGGAGAACTCCTATAAAAATTCCTCAGGTGACTCTTACTTCCCTGAACACCTTTCCGTGGACTGCCCAGTGGACGAGGAGTCCAATAAGAAACAAGAGCAGGTTGAGATAAATTCCATGTCAAGAAGGTCTAAGTTAACAAAATTAAAAAACATTCCTCATATCTTTCCCCCAGACGTGCATATTCTTCCACTTGCAATCCACAGAGAGAAGCATGTGATACAGAAAGGGGAATTTGGCTCCAAGGTAAATTTCTCCAGAAATCTTTCTTTAAAATAAAGACCTCTGTGGTATTTTCTAAAATTATTTTCAATAAGGGCTGTGCTTTTTCTTTTCAGTTTGATGCTTTTCCAGCCTCTCAATCTTATATGTTAAACAAAAAATACGACTAGACTCCGATTCAGTCCCAATACAGCACCTGGATTTAAAAGCATCCAGTGCCCAGCCTGATTCTTCATACCCTGTCTCCAACAGTTTTACTTGTGGAACTACCTCTGTAATTTGTAGCACTGTTGGGTTTTGTTGTTGTTAGCTTTTTCTGTCCCTATATGTGAAGATACTATGGGATCTTTTGTAAATTTATTCAAAGTTATTTGCCGGTCACTACTACAGCTGACTTTTTTGGTAATTCTAGCCTTGCAGGCCAAACATACGCAAAAGATTGTTTCAGTAAGGTCTCCCTAAACTTGATCAAAGCCTGCTAAAATTGAACTTGTAGAGCAGTTTGGTTAGGGACTGAGTTGGAGGAAACTCTGTACTTCTCTCAGATGACTGCCATTCCAGTATATGAAGAACTAGAACATCTCTTTTGGGGAAGAAAACAAAAATTAAGTTTCAGCATGCTGTATTATGTAATAGTTTTGCCACATTATATAACAATTTTACACTAAATATGGGTCCCTTTAAAAATTATTTATGGAGTGAGACTGAAGCCCCAGAAGTGATTGATAGATGCAACATTAGGAGGAGGGCTGAGAGGAGCAGATCTTTTGCAGTCTCTTCACTGCATTTCACTCAGGATGTAAATATTAAAACCACCTGAATGGGTAATTAGAGTGTGCTATTGTATTTTAATAAACTAGAAGTGTTCTTATTCTGATATTGTTATACACACAATGGACCAGTCAGGAAAAAAAAAATATAGTAATTGTCAAAACGTGTTCTTAATGGATGCTGTTGAAAGTAGAATTATTTTGTATACAACTGCTGTTGTTTATCAGTACCTACAGCTCAATTCAATGGGAGAAGAAAAAATAAAATGTTGGTAGGCTTGCTTGTCAAAAACCTCTTTCTTTAATTTACATAGACATATGCTTTTGGCCTACAGCTCACTAAATATGTTGGGCATGGCAGTTTCTTTGAATATTTGATATGGGTTTGTGGTAACTGCAGTAGCGAATTTAATTAAGAGGCATAAACTCTACAAATAGGTTCAAGATCTTTCTTTCTTCATTGGCTTCTCTTCACTTTACTATCAATTTTTCTATCAATTTTTCTCTCTCTACTTTTTGCAAGGTCTATAGTTATGATGTTAAAAAAACAGGAAATATTCCTTCACTAGTTGTTTTGTACCCCATCTCTTAGTGTCATCCGGAGGTAATACTGTGCATCTGTTATGCTTAAATATTTGTAGAATCTCACACAATTTTTGCAGCTACTGTAGACAAATTAATATTTTGATACTTCTTTCAAACATATGGTTAGGATTGCAACTAGTTCCTTAACAAGTGTTTCTGCTCTTCCTTTAGCATACTATATGCACACTAAAATTTGTGCCAGTAAGTAGCTCAGTGATCAGTAGTTTCAGCCTTTTTTTAAAGTCATCCTCTACCTGCATCACGGTTTCATGCAGATGTGGATCCGTTTGTAGGCTTGTGTGGGGAAATACTTTTGACAAAACAGATATAATTTTCTGAGCGTTAATGCTCATAACAAAAAGGACCAATTTCTGCTGCTGAAAGGATGGATTAGAGTTCTAGTCTCAGAAGAACAATTGGTTATCTACAGAAATATCATTCAGTCACAGAGTAGTCCAATTCCAATAACTGTAATATATATTATTTTTTCCTATTATATCCGTATAAGATAGATATTATGAGCAGGTAGAAGGAAGATGCATAAAACTTAACGTATTATCAAGCCTGTCTCCATGAGAGGGTAGAAGACAATTCTCTTAGCAGCTTGGCTTTCTTGTAGTTATGTTGAAGAAGAGCTGAGGGTACAAAGCACCTGAAATTCCTGACACAACCAAGATGGCACTATTTATTTACTGTATTAGGATTGTGGTCTTTGTTTCTTTAATGGGCAGATGTAGCTCTTATTTGCATGAATGCTGGGCAATGTATGGTCTATCAGTGTAAACAAGTATAATTCATTTATTTATTAATTATTTTATCAACTATTAATTACTCTGGTGCCTGTGCTTTTTTATTAAAAAGGGTAAACAAACCTCTGGAACTCAATGAAATTACTTGTGTGCTTAAAAACAAGCATTTGACATTCTTTTCAGATCAAGTCTTTGGTCCTTTTCCTTGTGTCCTGCTCTGATGCAGCAATTTTTGACAATTAAACTCATCTTCCTTCACCAGAGCATTTGTGCAGGGAGTATATTTCTGCCATAAGAATATGTTTTTATTGCAATGATAAATCCCTGAAAGAAGAATTTGTAATGGAAACAGTGACTGCTCCTTAAATGACTATGGAACCAGAAAGCTAGTCAATGCTTAAGAAAAACAAGGGAATATTTTGAATTTAGATCTACCATTCCTACCTTTATATGGACTAGAGGAAGTTAATGGTTCAGTTTCAACCCAGAGACAAAGCCAACAATGTTGACTGACTGCATTGCACCAAGCGCGAAATTGGTCCAAGACTTTCGATATATTCAGCTTTCCAAAGATCTTATAATCTGACTGCTATCAGGCAGTCAGAGGAATCCTGGAAAGAAAAACAAAGTGCCATAGGAAGTGGCACTTATGATTCAGCCGCTGACATTCTTTGCCTTGAGTCAGCGGTGCAACAACACCCAGCTTCCCTGCTGGGTGCTCTCCTGCAGTAAGTCCCAGCACTGAGGCTCTGAGTCCCAACCGCTCCATGCCATGAAATTCTGGATGACACTTGTCACAAGAATAGCAGCATCTATCCTGGTTTTTGGCTGTAGTGCAAATTGGGTAATCACCATAATGTCCTGGTTGCTCTAATTGCCCACGGTTATTCCTTCCCCTTAGTCTGTGTCACACTGCTGGCATGTTGCAATAGCTGCTGTGTTTCTACGGGAGACCGCTTTTGCTTGGTGCCCAAGGGGACCCGGCTAGATTTCAGTGAGTGCTGAGTTGCTCCTTCTGTGTCATTCCTTTTTAGCCTGTGACATTGTTGAAACAAAAACTGAACTGCCTTTCATATTTAGAAAGTGCCCACCTACTGGGGTCCAGATCAAAATAGGGGTGCTACTAGCTTGAGGATCACTGAAGACTTGTGCTATGGCAGTAAGTAAAAATGATCTTTGCATAGCATCGCAGGCACAAAAGAGCACAAAGATTCCATTCCTACACAGAAAACATATCTGGCTTGAGTCAGTTATTAGACTGTATTTCTAGTGCATGCTTTGGCACTACCAGCTAATTGTCAGCTGCATGTATCTACATCAGGAACACTCAGCACGTACTCATAAAGAATGCGCAGCAACTCCTCTCCTTTACAGGTTATTTTTAAAATAAGGAAGCTCTTGTTACAGTTATGGAATAATAAGCATTGCAATTAATGTTAAGGACCAAAGTTTGATAGGTAATAAAAGCCCAAATAAACTTAATTCCCCTAAACTGAAGTTGAATGTTTATAAGGAATGCCATAACAATAACTGATTTCTTTTTGTGGTAACTACTTAATCAAATGCAAATTTCAGAATGCCTCTGAGGCTCAGAAACCATACACCAACTATCTGTTTTCAGTAGATTTTTATGGTGGCTTATAATGGAAAAGCTGATAAAACTTTAGCCATTGCCTTGCTATCAAATGCTTCTGTAATTCCAAATTAATATGCCTCGTCTTATCTGGTAGCTCAGCTGCTTGCTTTGCATTCATTATGATAGGAGAAATGATGGTTCCTCGGTGATTTTATTAATTTTACTGCCTAAGAGTGTTTTTTTTTTTGTTTGTTTGTTTGTTTTTAGTTTCTTCTTTGAATCAACACATATAGCAGAAAACACTCTTTTACTGATTTGTTAGAAATCCAATCTCGGTAAGTACTGAGTGTCTTTTGAGTTGGTTCTGTTGGTTTCAAAGAGCTGCAAGTGCTCAGTGACTCACAGGACATGTTGGCACCTGGCAGAATCGTGTCCTAATCGATCTTATGTGGTGCTTGGTGGTTTCAGTTGGCAAAAATTTATGCAGACTATTGCCTTTTAGTGTATTATACATTCCAAGCTAAGTGGTTTTGCAAGCCTTGAAGCTTGCTTTGAGCTCCAAATTCAAGTGTTTCTGAAGCATTAATGTAAAAATCCTTCAAGGTTTCACATTTCTTGACTTTCATAATGAAAGTAAGCAAACTGTAAATTTCATAAAAGTTTGGTGAAAGAAAACTAAGTACTGTTATTAAGCTTGCAATTAAGAGCAGGTTCAAAAGCTCTGCCAGGACCTTTCTAAGCCCCAAACACAGCACACTTCATTTAAACCCTAACATAAACACAGTTGATATAGCCTTAATCAGAAATTGTTTCACTCAGCTCTATTTAGTAAGGGGCCAGCCTGCCATTAGCTTTTGCCAAAACTCCCACTAAAGTCAACAGAATATTTAAGCACTCAGCAAACATATCGTCTTACTTTATTTCCTTGGTTATTTATAAACATTTACAGACTCCTAAGGTAGGTACCTGTGCATTTATACAGATCCTTTTAACACCTTCATCCAAGCTGCCAACTTATCATTTCACTACTATGGGATAGATGTCTAGGTAATCCTTTTGTGCAATGATTACACAGGATACAGATGAAACTAGATTTTAAGGCAAGAACTGAAGCCTTAAGAATATCTTGAGAAATGCCAAATTTTAAAATGGAACATAAGTCCCCATTTCAGGTGTGTTTTTCTGGAGCTGAGGATTTCCTGCATTGCAGAGCTGACTTCAGTTATCCTTTTATAGCTGACTATAAACCTAAATCTACATTATTATCCCTACATTATGCATGATGGTGCTTTTAACTGAAGATATTGATCCATATTGCCAGAGGGGCTAATCTAAACTTCAGTTAACATAGCTCATTAGTTATTAACAGGACACAAGCTGCCTCCTCTTCTTTGCTGCTATTCTTTTGCTCTTTTCCCAAAACTTCTCCCATGCACAAAAAGGCATAGGTGTTCCCTTTCAATTTGCACGGGAGCATTTCAGCCCCACAGGTCATATGTCCAAAGACTGAGGACATGTTCCGCAGCCCCGAGGGGCTTCACACCATGCACAGATGACGCCAGTCCAAAGAAAGCAGTTCAGGTGTCACTTCAAAGTGTGGCTACCACCATTGGCATGAGGCTAAATCGAGCTTAGATAACATAATACCAAAGTCAAGTTGTTCTGTATTCTTCAAAGTGTTACTGAAAAGTCAGTGCGACTTAATTTTTTCATGCTTTTCAGCACCTATAAAAACCAGACCACAGCTCTTTTTGTACATTGATTTGTTCTGAAGCAAAATTCAGTTTTTCAATAGCAACCTCCAAGTGAGGAACAAACACAGGAAAGTATGTATGCCAGAGCCTCATCTGCAGGTTGCATATTAAACAGTTTCTAAATGAAAAGGTGGCTTGCTGTACTATAAAATAAAGTCATCATTTTGCAGACCTACAGCCCACCGGAACAAGGGGACAGGATGGAGTGTGCCTTTTCCAGTATTCCCCACCCACTGACCCAGAGCATGAAACCCACAGAGTTCTTGGAACTGCAAACAGTGTTTGAATTCAGACTAAAACTGGAAAACAGAAACTTGCCTTTTTTTTTTTTTTTTTTTTTTTTGAGTCACATCAGTCAATGCTATTTACAAAATCGGTTTATGGAGACCACAGGTGGACACTCTGACTCATTACACATGAATACTAAATATATCCAAGACAATCTTGGAAAATCCCATAAAGAAAGAGGGAATAGCCGTCTGATTTTTATATTTATAACCTTGGGTTTTGGATGCCAGTAATGGAAATTATATTGTTTTCACAAAAAGCAGGTGAGGGACAGTAAGGGACTGAATGATTGCCAGGCTGCATGTGGCTGGAAGGAGAGGAAAGCTCTAAGCTAGACACGGAGGAAGGTTTGTCATGCCGTAGTAGTTTGCCACTCACATTTGCGGCAGGCTGTGGTGAGGTTAGCAATGCATTCCACAATTGTCAGGAGTTAAGCAAATGTTATGTCCCTTAGCCAGGGTGAAAAGCACACCTGCCCAGGAAGCTGGCATAAACTTTGGTACAGCCTCAGTCCTACCTCAGTCCTACATGGAGAATTTGAGTAGTACTTTCAGCCTCATATCCTGCCACACATTTCAGTCTCTCTGATCTTTTAAACCAGGGAGGTCCAAGGTCTGTAATATATACAGGAAAGCAGATAATGGATCCCTTTATGTTTGTCATCACTGACTTCTGTTTTGATGGATGTTTCAGCGCCAAGGCTTCTCTTATTCCCACCGCTGGAGGAGAGCTATTGCTGGACTTCCTACAGTCCCTAGCTTGGCTTTGAGAAATGCAACAGGGTGAAACTGAAACAAGGCATAGCAGTTCTAGCCTGAAAGCTTACTTTCTACATAAGCTGAGAAACATCAACTTGTGTTAGGGAGGACTGACTGAGGAACGAGTTAGTTACTCTAATCCATACTCTTTCCTGGATGACCACCAAAGTAAATAAACTAGATGCCAAAATACAAATTTTTTACTTACAGATCACCCAAAAGTATATTGTGGGTTTATGATATTTCTTATTACCAAGATCCCAAGCCAAATTCTGCATAGATAGTGCAGAGCAGTTCCTCACTACTCCAGCCTTTGAAAGAGCCCCAAGAAAGGATTTCTCTGACACTACTGCCTTGTTAAATGTAGCAATGTGTGTGTGGCCACAAACATGGACACAATGAGAAACTGCTAATGCGAAGTCAAATTAGGTGGTCATAATTATTATAGTCAAAGCTGTGTAGAAGAAAAATGTCACTTCTTTGTGAGTGCCTTTCATATCAGTGGTTCAGTGGCTGAGCAGGTGTAATGGGGATTTGTTTGTTGACTTCCTATGAGAATCTGCTAATTTAGCTCAGCTTGCTGATCCTTTAGCAAATTACCCACAGGTTCAAAAAAGTCACTCTTCTGGTACCCAGAATGACTAAAGCTTAGGAGATGGAGATGGAAATACCCAACCAGCCTACCTGACTCACTGCAGACAGTCTCTAATGAGCTCTCCATTTGTTCTCTGTGTCTCTGTAACGCTCCTTCAAGCCTGCAACTGCAGTACTTCTACTGGCAATTTCTGCTTCTTGCCTTCTTCCCAAAGGAGTTAATTCTCCAGCGTTCTACATTTGTTTTTCATCCGTTCATACTGTCTACTTCAACTGATTTAAACCAAATTAAAATACTGTTTGAAACGTTCAGGATGTTGTTGTTGTTGTTGTCTGTTGAATTTAACCAGTGTAGAAGACACAAACAGCACAGCACAAATGGAAAAGTTTATTGCAAAACCAGAGGGATGGCATAGTATCCTTTTTTTTTTCTCTTTTTTTTTCTTTTTCTTTTTTTTTTTTTTTTCCCTAGAAGAATGAGCTTCTTTGTTTCAACAGTAGGCCCAGCAATTTCTAGCAGTCCACGGTCTGCAAACCTTATTTCTGCATTGATCATCACAGTCACATGAATTTATTTAACAAGTATTTTATTGCCAAGGTCACATGAAATTACTTAATAAAAACTTAAATGTGAATTTGCCAGCTCATCTCTCATTGAAACACTCTTTTGGCTTAAAAGAACATGCTGAGTTGTAAGAATGAGCATTATTGGGCATTTTCCCAATAATAAGATAGCAATAACAGGGAGGAATGCTTGGCTTTGTTGTGCGGTAAATGAACAACGCATCCATTAATTTTATATGTTTAAAGTCTTAGACAATTCATGATGACAGATCTGTGGCTAGTTTAAAATTACTCTGAGAAGGAAAATCATGTAGGTGGTCTGCAGCCTTCTGCTAAGCCTTTTTAAGAACCCCCAACCAAAGTAAAGGGAAATGTAAACCTTTTTGTGGGGGAAGGTGGAAAGACAACTTTTGGGGGATAAAGGATATTTTGTTAGCCTAACCAATGTTTCATTTAAAACTTTGCAAAGGCTCTTCACTTCAATCGAGCTTCACTCTGTGCAGACTTTGGTCTATATTACAAAGAAGCAGCACTACCAAAGATTCACTCTCTTTCATGAGGTGAAAGGGTCAAATGACAGAAAAGTTTGAGTGTTTTGATACTGAACATCTGAAAGCTGAGCGTTGCTTCAGAAGCAGAGTTCCCTAGCTGCTCTATTGCCAGCTGTGGGTCTCCTCATCGCTGTATGTCTGGACTCATGGTTGCAGAGCACCCCTAGAAGGGGTCCCAACAAGAAGGGACAGGATACTGCTTACTCAGTGTCCCATGACTCGACGGTCAGGCTGTCTCCTGTGAAGCAAGAGCCATGGATTCAGGCTCTATCATCCCGTAGAAGGTCCCCAAGCCAACTCTCCTACTTGGGTGAAGTACTGCAACAACTGGGTTACTGCGTAGCTCACTTCTTCCTGCTGTCTTTCAATGAAGGTAGCTGTGACCACAGATCTCAGTGCATTCTGCTTGTGTTGTGAGCACACCTGAAGGATCCAGTGATTTATGGCTGCAGTTTCCTTTTGTATGAATCCCGAACAGCCTTAAGCAGGAAAAGGGCTTCTGAATGCTCATCTCAGCCAAGGTGGTAGTTCTTGTGAGTAGAAGTAATAACTGGAGGTGCCCCACCAGCTACAGGTGCATGTATGGATTAAAAACAGCTTTCCTGGATCATTTGGAGTCAAAATCATGCATTTTGTTGCATTTTAAGTGTTGAAGAATTTCCTTTTAGAATTGCCATAGAATCATTACAGAATGGTTTGGGTTGGAAGGGTCCTTAAAGATCACCCACTTCCACCCCCTTGCCATGGGCAGGGACACCTCCCACCAGACCAGGTTGCCCAAAGCCCCATCCAACCTGGCCTTAACACACTGCCAGGGATGGGGCATCCTCAATTCTTCTTTGCAAAGAGTTTTTTTTGCTGAATACGTGCTTAGATATTAAAAAATACAAAACTAGTTACGGGACTTCCGAGACCCAGAGTTCATCTAAGTGAGTAAGAAATATTCTGTATTTTGATAAACAAGAGCTGAGGCCTTTTCAAGAGGTTACTGTGCCTATTTGTGTCTTAAAGGCAGTTGCTCTTTGACTGCTCTGACTGCTCTGACTGCTCTGCATCCTTAAAATGAGACCACACTGTGTGTCAGCTAAATGATTGAAAAAATAGATTCTTTACCAGTGTTAAGTTGGACTCTCCAAAGTGTTTAAAACAAAGTTGAGACACCACAAAACTTCAGGTCGGTACAAATTGTTCTTTGTGCTGCTTCCACTAAGAAAAAATGCACAAAGTATTTCCTTTGCTGAACACAAAAATTCTTCTCACATTTGCTGCAAGAGATTTGGGTTTATATCAAAGGCTTTATTTTTTAAACCATAATAATTTCTTGCTAGACAGAGTGTATGTGAGCCTGTGTATATGTTTATGATTTTAAAATAAATATATTACACTTCAACCCTTTAAAATTTACCACAAATGTGTTTTACTTTTATTTCTTCAACTTCATTCCAACCAGGCTAACCAGAAGTTTTTCCTGACCTGATAAGAACCCGCATAAAGTCCTCCTTTGCCTAATTTCCTAAATTTTGTAAATTTTCCTAAAAATTTCCTAAATTTTATGCCTAAAATGTGGTAGAAGTAAGGTTTGGAGTTGTTAGTTTGTTTGTTTGTTCGTTTGTTTGTTTCTTGCCAGTAGCAAGAAATTAGTAATTTGGTGACTTAGCACCTCCTTAACTTCCACAAGGTCACACTGAGGAGATCTTGAAGCAACAAACCTTTTAGTCCTGGTCCCATAATATAGCCATTGTACCACTGGGAGGAAAAGGGGAAAATTCTGTAAGAGTTCTTCTAACAGAAGGGGAGCTTGGGAGCATCTGAGGATCTGCCAATACCTATTGACTGCATTAATGACAAACAACATAGACAAGAGAGTACTTGTAACATAACTTCTGGTGCCTGCTCTTGTAAGCAAGGGTTTAACCACAGAAATTAGAGAGGAAAGGGAAAGGGTGAACACGGGTATGAGAACCTGATTGTTCACAGCAGAACATTTTAGGTAACTCTCTTAAAAGCTCATGTGAGCTTGTGAATCGAACTACCAGTAACCAGAAACCATTTCCTCTGATTTAGGAGATTAATTTCTCATACTGGAGAAAACTCCAGCCACAAGGATGTCCGTGGCTGTCCTCCTGCAGTGTGCTCATTATAAACAACAAAAGCTTATAGTTGCTGCTGTGAAAGTCTCGATGCAACTTCTGTGATGAATAATCTTCCCAAGCAGTGCTCCAGGTCCATGAACGAATGGCATGGCAGCGTAAGGCTTCCAGGCAGGCAGCCACGTTCCGACCTCGGCCAGCTGGGCTGCACCGCACAGAAGCAGGGTAAGGCTGAGCAAAGCTGTTCCTCTGCAGTCCTGCCAGTGATATCTGTGGGGATAGACCTCCGTCGTCTCTTCCAAAGGCCAAACGTGCTCAGGTGTGTGAGGAATACAGCAGGAGCTGGGGGCTGCGGCCTTGCTGTGTTTGTATGAGGCCGCGACTCCTGCCGAGGCTGGAATGCCACCCTCATCTCTTCCCCTCTCGGCTTAGGCCACTGGTCTCAAACCATGAAGCAGAAAAAGGACATACTACTGGAAAGCAGAGTGTGTATGGAACTCATGAACGCTGAATTCCAAAAATTCCCTCAGTTCAGACCTGAGCTCCAGTGGTAATGATGAGAAACCACCATAGTGGAGAGGCAAAAAACAGAGGTTAAAGACCAGGAAATGAACTGATCGGATCTGCATTGTCTGTCCCCCCTTGTCTCCCTCAGGCAGCTATTAAATACCACTAGGCTCAAATCCCCACAGCCCAATTAACCTTTTCCCCAGAACATACAGGTTATCTCAGAAGTGAAATATGATAACATAATATTTTTCATCCTCACTGAACTCAACACTGGTTTTCTGATTGTATTATACACCCCAAGTTATTTACTCTAGTTTATTGGTTACATTAGAGAAATGCTGCGCCTTTTTTTAATCTATTCCGAAGTGGTGTTTTTGTATTTTTGCATGAGCTGTAGTCCACAATGAATAACCGATTATGTATCACAGCAGTTTATTTTTTCTTCCTTATGTTTTAAATAAAATGCAATGGAAATTCAATACCCTGATCCGTATTGTATTCTCACTTTTACCCACAAAACTTCTCAGAGCTGTCAGATCTCATTTGCAAGCCTCCCTTCTTCTGTCATCTGAAAATTATGTCAATATTCCACACCACCTGATGTATCCTCTTGTCACTTTACCTAAAGATCAGAGAAAACACACATAAAGTATTGACCACAGCATGAACAATTATGACAACTGTTGGGCCAGTTTGCAAAATATGTTTTCTTTATTACAACTTACATGAATATCCTCAAAGTGAGAAGGATAGGCATGTGAAATGATCTCACATACAAGCTACTACCTCTAAAATATAAATATTGAAGGAACTTTGGAAACGTGTTGTTTCCCTTGGGTATTGGAAAGAGCAGAAGCATAAGTAAGTCTGAATCCAAGACCACACTTATGATTTTCCCATAAGAAATATATTAAGGAGAAAATTGGGGAAGCTGAGAACTTGTATCTGAGCTGATTTAATAAAAAAAAAAAGGGGGGGGGGGCGGGGGGGGAGGAGGAATCCAGCTTTTAAAATGGAGTTAAATGCATTGTTTTTATTTATTTTTATCTCCAGTTCCAAGGAATGTAGCTCTCCGATGTTTCAAAATTAAGAGAGACTTAAACTAGAAAGATTGAAGGCCCATTGAGTTTCTTTACTGGAAAACCCTGTCATTAGTCAAAACTGCCCAGGAAAGGAGAAGGCTGTCGTGATTCCAGTGCAAATTCCACTGTTTAATGAATTTAAATCCCTGCCAGTTACTGGTGAAGTTCAATCTTGTTGTACAACATTCAATACTTTTCTTGTAGATGACGAATGCCCAAAGAGAAATATTTGATATGGTCCACTCATAGTACCATTAATACCAATTTCACTGTGGTGCCATGCTGTGGTGTGGCAAATGTAGGAAACCAGAAAAAAGGGGTACACAATTACCCATCCACTTCTTAGTTGTGGCCATTGGCGAGAACTTGCAATGGCCACAGTGATACTGCCAACCACTCTTGGAAAAAAACACCACCAATTAATACTGCTTGTTTATTTTCTGGCAGCCCGCAATATATACTGGGCCACTGAGGGGGAGCCAAAGGCTGCTTTAATCTTCAGGAATTAGCAATAACATGCTGTGACAGGATTTTACAGATCGGACTGAATCCATATTAGCTTTATTATACTCACAAAGCAACCGCACACATGCTAGAATTTTTCTGTACACTCATACATGACACTCAGATTCTGGCACTGAACTTCTGATTTTATTTTATTTTATTTTATTTTATTTTATTTTATTTTATTTTATTTTATTTTATTTTGTTTTGTTTTCTTGTACCATTTTCCCCTTGAGTTACTTCCCCTCTCCTCAAGTCTGCCCCCTAAATTTCCTGTGACTGAAGACTGTGTTTCCTTCCATGTCCCCTCTGCAACTGTTGGGTAGAAACAGCCCCAAAAGATCAAGAAACAGGCGGATGGACTGTTCTTGGTGTTACTCCCAGGAATGAAGGTTTGCTTGCCAGTGGCTTTAGTTTCATTGGAAGAGACAGCTGCTATCCTACAGCCAAGTGGGAAGATTAAATGATTTGGGGACAGCGAGTTCACCCAGCAGAGAAGGGGTGGAGAAGACAGTGTCTTGGCACAGCGAGTCTCTTTTGTGTTGGGAGAGCAAGTGTCTGGACGAGACTGTGCTGGGAGGTACAGCCTAACCCAGAAATGACTAAAACAAATGCTCCTTGAAACACGATTTGGAGCAGAGCCTACAGCAGGGCTGTAGTGCACATCGGATAAATCCTAGAAATGGTTGGAAAGGACCTCTAACTGCAGCAAAAGGCTGAGCCGCACTTTAAAGTGCTCAGAAAAGATGAAAAGGCCAACTAGAAAAATTGACTGGGTGCTAAGAGGGACAGATGCTACATGACTGCTGGGAAATACAGCACCTGATTCTGCGCCTGGACAGGCAGAGGATTTGCTGTGCCTAGAGGAAAGCACTGTGGAGTATTTTAGAGCCTCAGCCATCCTTGAACTTGCTTCCTGGTTCCCCAGAAGGGATTGGTGTGGTCAGGGGAAAGATTAATGTTCCAGATGTGCATCTGGGTTTCCCTTGGCTAACGTGCCCTCCGCCAAACAAAGGGTCTCTTAGAAGATGCTCCCCTGCCATTGCAAAGCTAGTCAGAGGCTTTAAGCTAATTAATTTTATAAAGATGAGGCCATATGTGTATTCCCTTACGCTTCTTCACCCAGTTGGCATGAATACCTTCTCCACTTTCTTGTAGAGGACAGACTCCAAATCAGCCCTGCACTTGGAGCTCCTTCAAAATCCAAGCCTTTTTACTCCCCATGCCTAATCAAGCATTTCAAACCTGTTCTGCACCTCCTTATCTCTTGTAGGTAAGTGCTAACAGGGAGGTGAGGAAAGCAAGCCCTAACAGGGAGACAGGACAAGAAGCTCTGCTGAGAGAGTTTTTTCTTCTCTGTTTCCTGAAAAAGGCCTCTGGCCAGTATTAGGAGAAAGCGATTTTCTGTGTGTGAGCCTTCTTCCTGGCGTTACTGGCAAAAACAAGGGACAGGTTTAAATAGCTCCTGGGTGGATCTCCTTTTGAAACCAACATCCCCAGCTCATGTACTCTTGCAGAATTTGTGTCCACCTGTTTTACCCCTAACACAAAACCCATCCTTGCCTCCAAGCACAAGAATTTGTGGCAGATCAGTGGAACTGTGTTTGGAGGAATAAGAACACAGGCTTTCTGAGAGAAAACAGCAATCCATTTATACAAACGATAAAAAATTCTCCACCGGTAACTCTGCCAAGAGTTTGTTAATTTGGTTTCCTGTCTGCTGGTGTAAACATCCAATAGTAAATGTCCTTTAACCACGATTTCATCCTTCCACATCAGCTAACCCTCTCTCCTAGGGCAGTGGCACTGGGTATAATAGGCTCGAAGTCTTCAGGTGTGCTTGGACAGCCTCTCCCTAAACCTTTCAGAAATGTTGCCTTCTCCTTTCCTGTGGCTTTTATACCTACTGCAGCTCTTGGGATTTCAGTGTCAGCTGATGGGGAGTTGATGTTGCCAGAGTTTTTTCAGGATTGTGGCTGCTGCCTAGAAAGGACCCTGAACAGTCAGTGGATACCTCCTGCTGCCAGCATATAAAATCAACTTTAGCTAAGAAAAGTTTACCTAACCTATCCTTATACAATCCTAATGACAGTGAAGTGTCCTAATGACAGCTTCTCCCCACAAACTCTTCCAGTATTTAACTGTCTTTCAAGCATAGAGTATTTTCTAGAGTTCAGCCTGTATCTCCATTGCTGTCATTTAACTTGATTTCTTCTTCTCCTGTGCTCAATTTGGATAGAGAACAGCTAGTTTTGCTGCTACTTTTCACCATATTTGAAGAATTCTCCCTTGTGTCTCTTCTCTAGACCATCATCCATTTCTTTCAGTCCTTTCTTAGCATGCTTCCTTCCTCTCTCTTTCATTTGTCCATTTCTGTTTTGAGTAGATAAATAGCTACAAAAATGCTCAAAAGGCCCCTTGAGGGATTCTGAACAAAAATCTTGTAATCTCTGTAATCATCACCTCCTTTATCCATACTAATAAGGAAGGATGAGGTATGGGTAAAAAATAAGCCCAAGGCACAAATAATACAAAACATATGTAAAGGAGACAGTCTCTATTTTGTAGCATCTCACAGCTTGGGAGGTGTTTTAGCTCTACGGCTATTTTGGTTTCTGAAAGTCTAGTAAACAGATTTCCACAGAGAAGAGAGCAGCACCTCTAAAATAGGTGAGAACACCTGAGTCTAGTACCACTGGCATGCAGTCTCTACCATGTGCTCCCTGCCACTTCACTGTGGTCAAGTGAGGCAAAAGTAGGGATCGGTGCACCCAAAGATATGACATTTCCCATGCTTCGTTCCTTTAAGCTCAGAGCTTAGGTTACTGTACAGTGGTGGATAGCTCTATGGCATCCTCCTGTCAGCTCCTTTCGGGGAAGCTCTGCATATTCTAGAGCAACAGAACCAAATAGCCTGGGACGATACTGACTAGAAGTGTCTTGTGGAGCAACATCATTTGTTTTCCCTGTCAGCTTGAGTTTCAGTGGTTGTAGTCTTCCCTGGCTGCATGTAATGATGAAGTTGGAGAGTCTGTAATATTGCCCGTAAGCCACTTCTTTAGAGCTTCAGACTGCAGAGCTTGCATATCATTCGTGAAGATAGCACGGTCTTCTGAAGTTGCTCTCCATAACATTAGGTTTAGTCACTGGCATTAATAAAGATATTTGGCAAGGTATATTTCTGTTTCAGACTCTGAAGATGCATGATGTAAAGAATTAAATGCTTGCCAAGCCCAAATATATAAAATGTGCCATGCTGCATTTAGCATATCTGTGGAAAGGAAGAAAGAACATTTACCAGCAGACTGGGTGAATCAAAATGCCAGGGTAGTTTCTGGCAAACATTATGTAACTTGCATCATTGCTTATATGCATTTCCAATGTAGTATGAAAAATGCAAACTGGTCATATTTCAGTGTAACCCTCTATTAAGGAAACATTTATAATTTCAACCCAGAGTACATGGGTAACAAGATAGCCTTGTTAGTAAGCTCTGTCTGAATGAGTCACAAGTACACCATTATATGGATCAGAGAAGATGAAAATCTGTGAAGATTTCCCTTTGGATCTGTAGATTTTCTACAGGTGTATCTCCTTCTGTTTGTCACCATCAGATATCTTCACAGAAGGGAAATTTGATGTCTGTGATCTTCCCCAAAGCAGTCCTTATCTGATAGCTTTACCAGACACCTATTACATTTGGGTCTTTTGAGAAGGATTAAAGAGGTAAGCTTGCATAGCCAGTGTGAATCTTCTTGTGTAGACAAGCATCAAACAGGTATTTACACTGTCTTGGTCTATATAGCATACTTTTTTGGTCTATACAGCTTACAGCTTTTCTTTTTTTTTTTTTTTTTTTTTTTTTTCTGATGCCATTGCTTTGGGAAGTTACACAGGGATATATCTTTAAATGGTCTTTTGAATATGATTTTGTGTGTGTTGACTCCTGAAGCCCACAAAACTGTTACTGGAGGAGAAAAAATATTTACCGTTTATTTTTACTCTACCTTTATTTTGACATTTTAAAATTGCTTAGCCTAATGTACAACATTAGCACCAGGGAAAGACAGAGACCTGGGGCAGCCTGGACTCTCAGTCTTGGTAGGACACTGAAGAGTAGTAAAACCCAGTCTGTTCTCAGAGTGAAACACCTTGTTGACTGAGAAAAGTCATAGAAGGTTTTCCTCCCTGAGGCCAACTGAAAACCAGAATTATTCTTCTGCCATTCAGCCCCTTACAGGGTTATAACCTGTTGCAAAATAAAGTAATTTGAAATATGTTGTATATTTATGTTTGGTATCTTAGACATTTTTTAGCCTCCCTTTCAAGTCTAACCAGACCAAAACTTCTCAGTCCTGTCTTGAGAAAATGATTGCCATATCATTAGCAATGTGTTGAGGGTGAAGTTCCTCTTTCAGTGCAATAACTTCTTGAGTTTACCTCCCTACATTAGAACAGAAGCTTATTTTACAGTATAATGTCTAATGTATAAGTATAATGATTCCCATTGTGAAGACAAAGCCATTATTTTTTGGAATGCTTCCTTTGACTAACACCTGTTGGGGTGATCCATCTGTAAAATTAAGAGATATCTCTTGTCAATAAGGCCACGAAATGGTGACAGAAAGATAGACAGATAACCTCCAGTGAGAAGTGAAGAAAAAACACTCAAGAATGAGAGATTTAACCTTCACAAGCTGCTATAGGAAGATCCAAATTCTTGAAATTCTTGAAATTTTCACACCAGTGCTTTCCTGTTACAGTCAAACACAACTTATTGGCAGTAATTAGATGAAATTCAATGACTTGTGTTATGCAGAAGATAAAGCTACATCACCTAACAGTCTACTCTGGCATACGAACTGTTTACTTCTAAGTAGTTATTTTATGCATTTTTTTCCATTTCTACATAGCTTAGTAGTTAGTCAAGACAGAATTTGGTTATTTCTAGTAAGGAAGTGATAGATAAATGTGGGTGATGTTTTCTTGAAGTATTCAATGGTCTACACATCTTGATGTGGTTTCTTTCATGGTTTTGCACACAAAGGATTCTGCAGTATGTGGGACATGACTGAATTCATGGTTTGAGGTTATACTCTATTATACATGGTTCTTACCAAAAAATAGAGGGTTTTTTTGAATATGCTGCAGAAATCCTCTTCCAGGGAGATCACTGCATGGGGTCTTCTCCTTTGATGTCATGTTTTTCATTGTGAAATTTCAACTGGTCATGGAGACAATAAAGGTCAAATTATCAACTGGGCAGTGAGTGCACACGGAGGGCAGGGAAGGCCAGCGGCAGCTCTGGTCTTGCGGTTAGTTCTGTAGCCGCCCTGGATCTTGCATGCATTGGGTATGTTGGGTATGCTGGAAATGTTGAATACTGTTCAACAGCTATCAAGGACACGTTGGATGCCCAGATTTGCTTGCAGTGACTTTATACATATGACTGTTCCTTTATGCATGTACAGAAGATTACTTATTTGAAGGGGAAAAATATTCCAGTAATTTAGGTGCGGGCTCCTGAACTGACATGCTCTTAAACTAGAAGAGCTCTCCCTGTACCTCCTGCTCAGTGGCATCGAGGACTTCTCCAGTAGGGAAAGCACAGTGTATGAAGCAGTTCACCTGGAGAACAGATGGGTCTTCATCCTGGGAACATGGGAGGTTTCTTGGTTTCAGACATTGGGAACAAAATGAGTACCCAGCTGCATTCCAGCCAGCTTCAGCTTACAAAGATGTTCGGAAAACAGTGATCCTAAACTTGTCTCTTGTATCACCCTTTCTTCTTGTGCTTTATTACCTCCAATACCACCATTAATGGGCTGTGGTTTCAGTGCTTTTGTATCATTTATTATGACAGGAGTTCTGCCTGTTACATGCTTGCCATTCAGTGCAATACATAAAAGAGAGCAGATCAGCATGTAGCAGCCTAAAAATATTATTTTTTGTGTTTTTAATATATTATGAGAACACATTCATCCATAAAACCATGAGAGGGCAGCATTCTCTCTATCATTCATACCGTCTTTCTGCTGGAAATTTGAGATACTTTCCTTAGCATTCATCTCATAAACCACAGAGATGTATTATATATAATTCAGAGCTTGGTTCAATATCCTTTGTAATCAATAGGAATGTTTCCCTTGATTTAAATAGGTGTTGGATGGAGGCTTTAGTTGTTCAAAATGACATCAGGAAGAACTGTCTGCATAATTTAAATCAGGAGATACTGAAAATAAGCAGTCAGGAAATAATTTTGGTGGTGGTTAACCATTGGAACAAAATACCAAGAATACTGGTGTATTCTCCATTTCTTGATGTCTTTGAATACAGACTAGATGTCTCTCTGGAAAAAGTGGACAAAAGCTGCTGGGTTCAATACTGAGGTAGCAGAGTGATGTTCTGTGTCGACTGCAGTTGACGCTTTATGTATGCAGACAAAATAAGCCACACATTTTTTACACTGTTAGTAATTAATCAGTAGAACAACACCTTAAGATTTCAAGGATCAATTTTACAATCAAAATGGGATGTATTTCCCCATGACCTTCTCTATGTACTGTCTATTTTACACAAGTGATTAGATTTGCTAAGCAAGATGATCCCTCTGGCTCTGGAGTCCATTAATATGGTAGTTCTTTCTAGTCATACAAAGCCAATATGACAGTTCCAGTGCAAAATTTTACATCTGTTATCTGATCCTTTGAGCAACATGCAGTACATTATTGTAGGAATAAATGATTGGTTTTTTTTAAAGCACTTTATTTTATTTTTTGCAAAAGTGTATTTTTGGCCAAATTAGATCAACTTCAGAAGGAGAGAGGTTTTGGAAAGGGGAAACAGAATTGTTTGCCTCCATATCAGTGCTTCAGAAATAAGTTAGGTCACAAGGAACATCAGATTTTTAGCCAGATGAATATTTAGACATCTCACAGTGTCAGTCCAATGTACAGTGGCAAGTGCTAATTAGCATTCCTGCTTGCAGTTTCAGCAGAGAGGAGCACTTAATGAGCATGGAAACCAAACTATTTTTTCTATACTGCTTGACATGGTAACCCAACTCTGACCTCCATGGGTTTGTGATGAAATTGTTTTTTCTTGTTTGTTTACTTCATCTTCTGCTGGTGAGGGAAATTCCTGTATGTCTCTGATTCACTGTGTTTCAGTTATTTCAACACCCCTAAAATGATGCACAAAGTTTTCACTGTGAATACCCGTAGGGAGACAACTGTGGTTTCACAGAAAAGTCATTGGGACAAATGCCATGGTGGGCAAACATACACAATTCAGAAAGAGTGACATGCCCAAAGCAACCATCCACCATGTGAGAAAGCAAAGGATCTCCAGGAGGGATGACAGTAAAAGACAAGGTTATTTGATGAGAAATCCATCTATTTTTGCATTTAATTTTCATTTTCTTTCATTGATATGGCATTACTTAAAATGTTTTCCCATTGTTTCAGGGAGAAAGAAGTTATGCCTATCCGTTATTTTTAATCGGAACCATCATAAAGAATGTTAATTTGCCAGTTACATTTTGAAAACTACTAAAGGGTGTTAACATCTGTTAGTCTGAAATATTTTCACATTGCTACCATAACAAAGAAAAATATGAGGTATTATTTAATTTCCCGTAACTTGCAGTATAAAAATGAATTCAATAACAAATGAGCTCTGCCCAGACAGCTGCATATTTTTTTGAGAAATAATGTAGCTGGTTCAGGTTAGCCCACATTTTACATAGGGTTTGAATTAGCACTTTTTCCACTGGGTCTTAAGAGTTTTTTTGTCTGCCGTTCAATTTAATGCTGAAGCCTCAGTTCAGAAAGGTACTATCCAAATAAGAGGGCCTTCTCACACACTTAACGTTGAGCATGTCCTTACATATCTCAGGAACGAGGGCTTTTCATACAATGAAACTAGATGGTGTGTGTGGGACCCACACATTATCTGAATCTCATCTAAGTTTTGATTTGATGCCTGAGACAGAGCCTGCCACTCTTCAATGGTGTGTGGGATGCTGCTGCCCCATGCTTGATCATCCTATTTATTCATGTGATATTTAAGAGGCCACAGCCCGGTTGTGAGTAGTGTAAAACAGAAGTATAAAGTGGAAATAGCCAAGACAGGCCCCAAAAGAAATGATTAGACATAAGCAAAATAAACAAGGTTGTAGCAGCTAGCAACAGAATAGTTTCATGCTCCTTTCTTTTTGGATAGAAGATGGGGTAAGGTTGATGAGGAAGGATGAGGGTAATGTAGCAGGGTTGCTTGAAGATGTGGAGATCCATGGAGAGGACAAAACCAGACCTCCACTCTTGGGCAGCGGAAATCCACTGAGGAGTGCACAGAGGCCCTTGACCTGGGTTGTGCTTCAAGCAGCCAGATTCTCTCTGCCCTCAGACTGAATGCAGCCCCTACCCAGTAGCAGGGAGAGGAGAGAGAGACCATAGAATCACAGAATCATTAAGGCTGGAAAAGACCTCCAAGACCATCTGGTCCAACCACCCCCTACCACCAATGCCACCCACTGAACCGTGACCCTAAGCACCACGTCCAGCCTTTCCTTGAACACCCCCAGGGACGGTAACTCCACCACCTCCCTGGGCAACCCGTCCCGATGCCTGACTGCTCTTTCTGAGAATAAATGTCTCTTCATTTCCAACCTAAACCTCCCCTGGCACAACATGAGGCCATTTCCTCTTGTCCTAACCAGCACTGTCTGCTTTTGCTGTTGCCAGGCTGGCTGATGAATCTCCTTCACCATCCTTCTGTCTGCATAGCCTTTCTGCTTTCTCGGCAGTTGTGGAAGGCCATGGATTTGACTCATTTTAACAGTCAGCTGATATATTCAACAGGGAGCTCATTCTGCCAAGTAAGCTACAAAGCAAAACACCAAGAAGCATATTGCAGTGAAATAAAATACAGACTCTAATTGACACAGTAGTTTTGAATAAATCTTTCCATTGTTACAGTCAGCGCACTAAATGCCAAGGCCTGTCAGCACCACTTCTTAGTTACCTACCCAAGGTAATTATATAGTTCTTCTCACTGCCGAATCCAACTACATCCCAATTTGAGGTATTAATCTGTTAGTAATCCTAGTTTATGGCGTTTTACCCAAATAGAATAAAAAAGGGAAAAAAAAAAAAAAAAAGGCAAAAATGAATGTCAGGCTTGATCTTTCAAGATGCTCGGATCCCATCTCTGTTTGCTGAGCCAAAATAACTTGGACATCACTTTAAATGTCTTGCTTGGAGTATGCAGAGTGCTGGTGCCAAAGCAGAGAACTGAAGTCAGCTCTTTCAAGAGCTGTACATTGGGCCACCCGTCCTTTTTGTGGAGAAGTGGCCTTGGGGAAGTAATGTGCAGTTTCTTCCTTCTCCTTTTACATCCATGCTCCCAGTCCCCAGGCAGTTCCAGGCACTGTAGGCACGAGGCTGACCATTCAATGCAGCAAACATTTGCAAACAGCCCAAGCCACCCACATGCGAGGCTTATAAATAGTAAAGTTGCTGCATTTAGTTATGGAACTGTGATGCTTTTCATCCCTCTGCAACTTCAAACTCTGCTTGTGAGCAGGAACAGTGGCCACTTTGTCCTCAGAGTTGCCAAAGTCTAAGCAGAAGAGAGGCACCCAATGTGCGTTTACGCTGAAATTTTACATCTGTCCTTTTATGTTGCTACCTGAGCGTATTTTCACTCTTGTTGAACATACAGAATCTTTCAATGTGTGGAACGGGTGGAAAAATGAAACTGCATTTCATGAGAAATATGGGGGTGAGGGAGCAGAAAAGGGGATGTCACTGATTGCAGCCTTCTGCTATCAAAAGCCACACATCATATGATCCTTTTCACAGACATAACGGTTTACTGAAACGAAACACTCTGATACCAGGTTGGCCCAAAATTATGTCCTGTGTGCCTCAGTGGCTTCAGCTGGCATCTCTGGTTTGCAGGGCAGACTGCAATTAGGCCTTTGAAATCAGAAAAATAGAGAAAGGCCCTCTGTGGCACTTGGTGTAGAATGTGTTTAAACAACGTATGTATTTGGGTTTCCAGAACTGATATTATCTTTGGGGAATAAAAGTCGGTTTTATATTTTCTCATTCTTCTTCTGTTTTTTACAGGTGGGCCCTTTCTATTCTCCTCTTGAATGAAAGGGCCAAAATTTGCCTTGGTAAATTTACCTGTAAAAATCTATTTAGCTCTAGATGCTACCGTTGTGAAAAAAATCCCATTGTATTTAACAAGAGGTATTCAGGCAGGTCCTACAAAAACATGTTATTCTTCTGCAAAATCCACCCTAAAAACCCTTTAGAATTTATTCCTGATAGTTTTTTTTTTTTTTTTTTTTTTTAAAAAAAACTACTATATGGCAGGGATATAATTTTGCATTAAATTCAAACAGCTCAAAAAATGTATGAAAAGATAATAATTTTCTATTAAATGCTAAAGGACTTTTCTCCATGAGGATATAAGCCAGCCCTACAGGAACTGGTAGTTATGCTGCAGAAGGATTTTTCAGGCTTAGAGAGCTTGGGGGAGGGTGCTCGAGTGCATTAGTATTCACTCCACACTCTTGCCTGCTGTTCCACACGCACTGTTTTGTGCCTCCATCAACTGTTCTGGATGCAGATCAACATTGTTTAAAAGAATTCATGGGGAAAAAAAACAGAGCAGCAGTTTCTATGTATTTCCACATTGCCTTCATTTTCATTGACATTCACTGTTAGCCTTTTTATAGCAATGTGAAAAAGATGGCAGAGACAGAGAAGGGAAAGGCTTTCTCTGATAAGAAATGCTTTTACATTTTAGGGAGAAGTTCTCACAACAAATCAGAGGACTGTTAGCTTTCCTTGTGCAGCCCACATCAACAATTTAAAGAAGCAGCATTGAATTCTTTAGTTGAAAGGGCACTTTAAAATTATTATTCTTTCTTTGCATTATCTGCTAATACACAGGAAGAAGTCTGCTCATCTCTGCTGTGTTAATCCTCTTTAATAGGTTGAACATCCACCTCCCCTCTTTTCATTTTTCAGTTCTCACGGTTCTTTCTTGCCTCAAAGCCACTCCAAGAGCAGACCCAGCAAAGGAGCCATGTTCCTGGCTCCCAGAGTTAAGCTCACAACTGCAGAACACATACAACAAAATCCCATGAAAGATCCAGTAGGCAGGATCATCTGCAATACTAGGCTTTATCAAGCAAGTTCTCCTGATTAAAATAAAACAAAATAAATTTGTTTTTTAAAAAATCTGCTTCTTACTTGCAGCTTTGAGGAATTAGCCTTTGATCTATTGCTCACTGAGACAAGCATGGTCCATGGCCCACCACCATCGCCTGTGGGTTGCTTCCTTAACATTTGTCTTACTAGGGATATTCTTGAATGCTCATTCAAAAGTATGTGGTAATATGTGAAGCTGTCTCACAATACCAAGCTCTATTTCCCTACTCTGATAGCAGAATTCTTGTATCTTTAGAAATATGAAGGTACATGAAGATCCCCATGCAAAAAGAAGAGTGGAGGCTAGAAAGTTGAGGGGGAGCAGGGAGCATCAAAGGCAGAACCACACAAACACTAGGAGCAGACAAGCTTAGAAAAAAAGCTTAAGAGGGCAGCTTAGAATTTCTTAGAGGAGTGAGTGAAGGTGAATTGAAGGAGGAGGTATATCCTGCACACATACATACACACAGAGATGTTCAATGGTTAAAATTCACATACATGAAACACAGCAAACTGTCGGTAATAACTGAGGCACAGCGTGGTAGATGCGAAATCTTTAAATCAACAGCATTCCCTTGTGGCCAACAGTCATTTGTCTCTGGACAATCTCTTTAGGAACTCTTGTCTGAAGCCCTGGTCCCTGTTGGCTGGCATGCTGGAATCAGTGCTTTTGCTCTCCAGGTACCACCCTGCTGTGCATATGGTGACAGGCATTAAATATGCATGAAGTTGACAGTTAATTTCGCTTCCATCAAAGCTTAATTTAGCTCACTTTGCAGCACTGAATAACAGAAATTAATAACAATAATTAATAGTTCTGCTAACACAGTGAGTAAGGAGCAGCATGTGATACAAATGTTAAATCCAGGGAAATTTTGGTGCTGGCAGACAAGGGCTGTTCAATGCACCCCATATTGCCTCAGAGGTAAAAATTATTTTGCAAGGCACTGATCTAAACAAAAGAAAATGTCTGGTCAGAGGCAGCAAAGGAATGTGCTGGAGCATCCAGGGAGGATGTAGCACCATCCACGCCATCCACGCTGGCTGGAATGCATCTCCTGAGGAGGCTGAAATTCCTTCCATTTTCTCCCTCCTGCCTTTTCTGGTTTTGAAACTATCCTGCCAAGAAAAGGACAAAAGCTTTATTATGCTTGAAGTTTGGCCACAAGCAAAAGTACCTAAAAGGTGCTTTACTATATGAGTGTGTGCTATTTCTGCAGGGACATGGCAAGCTTTCCGAGTGACTTTTGCCATCTTCCACAAATTGCATATTCCTTTTGTGTTACTTCACGAAGGTCCCTCCTTTTTTCTTGGCTTACACCACTGCACTTCCTTTGAAGCTAGAAGCTGCAGAGCGGACATAGTAGGAAGAATTTCAAATAAATTCTGATAGCCGTTTTGGGGAAGAAACATTGGGTCTTCGTTATTGATTTTCTCTCTTTATTGTGATTGTTTCTGTGCGTAGTCATAAGTAGGGCTTTTTGTGGGTGGTGTGCTACATGAAGTCAGAGCAAGACAGCATAATTTCTAAACAAATTTTAAAACTTTTTTAAGAGTGCAGCATGTAGTAGGCAGAGAAGTGCATTCAATTTTTATAATATGTATACACACATATATTACAGATGTTAAAAAAAAAAATCTTCATTTATACTACACTGGCTTGCCCTTCGGATATCATCTCTCACAGGCAGTGGCTTGCTCCCAGAGGGGGTGGATGGACTAGAAAGAGCCTTCAAACTTCATTCAAGGGGGATGATGTGAGCAGGGGATGGCACTGATGAAGACAGAGATGGCTGCGAGAAAATGGACAAGCTGAGGCTGGCCTCAGTGGCATGGTGAAGGAAACAGAAGCCACATGAAGAGAAGCAAGAATATAATTATGAAGGGAAAGGACCATGTATTTCTCAAAGGTGTGGACAGGAAGCTTTAACTCGATTCATCAGGAAAAGGAGAGGCTGTTGGAGTTCAAAGGGACGTGGCACTGGTAGGCCATTTTATAAATATGGGCAAATGGAACACTCTGTGTCTGAATTACCGGATTTGTAACGTTATCTACATACCTCACAAGACTGACGTACAGGTTGCCTGGTATTTGCAGCTGGAAAACATGACTTTTATACCTAGCATTCTTATTTTGGTTTATTTCCTTAAATGGCTGCACTCCCTCATGGTGCTTTTTCTGTCAAACCTCAACAAAACTCTACACTTGAGATTCCAGTCTCTTACCTCATCTGTACTTCAGATGCTTCAGCATTCAAAGTCCCTGACACCCTGTAGAAGTTTACTGCCACAAGAAGCAGCCAAGGTCCCAGGACAGGGAGCAACCAGCTTCTTCTCATAGATGACAGCCGCCTCTACCGACCTTTCTGGGTGGAAGGGGAGAGCACAACAATGCCTGGTGGTGAAGGCATTTGGATGTAAGCGATACAGGCCATCCACCAAGCTGCACAAGCTGACGGCTGGTTCACCGTTGAAAGAACCTGCTGTCTGAGGGATCCAGCTTCAGAGCTTGAAGCAAAAAAACCTCAGATGTCCATGCAAAATTCACTGAAAGCCGAGCATGGCATCATTTCTGGCCTGACATCCTTGTGTATGTGGAAAACCAGAAGGAGGGAAAATTGGTGCACCCAAATATACACAATGAAGTCAGACTGAAAGCAATGAAATTACAGCCGCTCCTCATGAGCTAACGGGACCATTTTCCTTAACCAGTGACCTTCAATTACAGAGTAGAAAGCAAATTAGTAGAGACAAAAAAGAAAAACCTGTTAGCCAGAAAGTCTTACTGGCTAAAGCTTGTCCTGTTTCAGTTCCAGTTCCCTTAGCTTTCGGTAAAGTATGTGCTGTCTCTTTTGGGGTATTGGTGTTAACTGGAAATGTTGATTCTGGGAACAATGAATTCCTTCTTATCAAATGGTTGGGTGCTACGACTGATTTTTTCAGAAGGCGCTAGACCAAAGTGTCTCGAAGGGTCTGAATCATTGAAGGAAGCCTCTTGATGCCACAGAGATTAAGTTAGGAAGGAATTCAAGGCCAAAAAAGCGAGGGCAGGAATGACTAAATGAAACAGTCATTTCTCGGTTCACAGCCTTCCAGCATCCCATACACTCACCATTGTTTGCCTCTAGGTGGGAGTGATTGTGAAGGAGATGGAATGCACATTTCCAGTGCAGAGGTTTGGTAGTTCCCATACAGAGTTACGGGGCATACTCAGCTACAGCCATCTGAAAGTAAGGAGTTTGATCCTACCCGGTTCAGGTTGCTTATACAACCCAAAACATTCATAAAGCCAGATGAGTGACACAGTAAGAATCCACTTTGAATGGAAAACAGAGCAGATAATTTTATCTGTAAGCTAAGGGTGCCCACAGAGGTAACCAGCACTCTTCAGATTCACATTCTGGCTTAATTCATCAGACAGGCAAGCCCAGAATGGCAAAAATGTATGTCCTTCTTTGCTCTGAAGCTGGGGGAGATGTTTGTATTTAGATGTTCATGACTAGTGACTACATATACATTCTGTGATACTAGTTTTTCTGTTCCTTCATTGCCACCTTCAAATCCTATAATCCAAATCAAGATCTGTTCTTATATATCAATCTCTCTCTGGATACATGATTTGACAAATGAGGTTTCCTTTTGGTGTATTAGCACCTCGTATCTGGCTCAGATTTACAAAAGGAACCAAGGAGTCAATGAAAAAATAAGGCAAAATCATTTATGAGATAAAACAAGCCATGCAGTTAAAATGAAAATAACCACTTAGGTATAAGTTTTCTTTTGACAACATTATTAGCTAAATACCTTTTCTCTTCCTTCAGTATATGTTGGCACAAAATCTTTTCCCCATGGCTCCTGAGTTATATGAGAGAATGTGTATGGGGAAATATCTGTAGTGTTTTTTGTTTTTTTAATTTGGCAAAATCTCAAACACTCTTTCATGCTACCTGCACTGGTACACTGTCCGAAGATCATCAGGTTTCTCTAAGCCTCCATTTCCAAGTTTTCCCAGGATAGTTCAGGTCATCAGTTCTTAAAATTCAAAGAGATTAATTTCTAAGGGACTGCTGTAACAGCATGGTGGAATGCCAGATTGTTTCCTTCTTGAAGCTACTAATACGTTTGCTTTCAGAAGCAATTGATCTTTTTGAGATCCCTCTTCCCCTTAGTTTGACAGAAATCTGTTAATGACGAAGCTCTGAGTGTCTCGAAATGCAGTGTGTGGTGAACTTTGAGTCCTGAGCCTGAAGCCACAGTCTTCCCACTGTTTGTTGCTTGGGCTCAATAAACATCACACTGATATATTGAGATGACTCAGCTACACAGCGTTCACCTGCCAGCACCAACTCACTGGTCTGGACTTGTGAGTTTTTCCAGATAGCAGACTGGTTTAAAGAGCAAAGCCATTTATAGACCTGGTGATTATAATGATGCATGGGAACAAACATAGATTTATAACAATCATAACATCCAGGACAGCAATACAAATAGTGAGGATAAAAAACAGGGAAAGACAAATACCTGTCTGGAAATATGTCTACTACTGAATCAATAAGCTGATGTCCTACCAAAAGCACATCATTACAGACTGAAAGCAGATTGGTATCAGTAACTTTCAGTCTGCCTAATAAGAGTGGTCATTTTTCTCCAGCTTTATGTACTGCTACAAGTTGCAATAAACCATTTCCGTTAAGCAGATAACTGTTACTGCATCCCTGTTAACCAATTATTTTTAAAACATACTAGTCATATTCCTGTAACATGGAACAGACTGCTTATTGCCTCTCTATTCACTATCTTCTGTTTGCTAGTAAAAAGAAGATATCCTGATTTTTAAGTTTCTTTTCCTATTACATCTTGTAAACTATGTTATGGATAATGAATAATTACAGGAACATAACTTTAAAAAAATAATTCCAGGCTGTTTTTTTTCCCTGTTATGGCATGTAGTTACAAACGTGGTTCTTCTAAACACTGCTGAGAACAGCTTGTTTGTAGCATGGACAAGTGTTTATTACAGGGTTTGCTGCCTCGTCCTATGATTCTGTTCCCTGCAAAGCACATCTTAACTAATTCCCAAAGGCAAAGTGGCAATGCTGTAAAGCACTTGCGAAAACATTCAAACTGCACTTTAAATCTTGTTAAAGCATAGTTCTTCTCTGGAAAGTGACACTAAAAATGGCATTGTGGGATTCTGTATTTATTGTCCATTTGTGATTTTCAGATCAAACATGCTAAGTACAACTATATAGTTCCCTCCTAACATCCACAGCCAGCTCCACGGGCTCCAATGGGATTAGACAGTTGAAACTTTCATGTTCATGCATTGTAAGATGATGGTCTCCTTAGCATCTGTTCAAACCTGCTGTCCTCACTGAGACAGATGCACCTTGGTCCCCATCCATTAAGGTGAATGAGCTCCAGAAGGATCTGTTTTATTCTCATTAGCCTGTGCTTTTTTATCTTTTTTTTTCACCGTGTATGGCAGTAAAATGTCTTTTCATGCAGGTCAGCAAATCTAACTCTAAACATAAATACAAAGAAAGAGTAGATCTATTGAAGAAGATGCCACTTCTTACCCATAGCCACACTTTCAACTAAACAATTTCAATGCCTTTTTTTTGGTTTTTGGTCTGTTCATGGGCTAAAAAATTTGGATCTCTAGAAATTTCTCATATGAACAACATTCTCTATAAACATTAACCTGTAGTAGCAAATGCTTATGAGCTGCATTTTTATTTCTCTAGAGAGCCAGTTGTTGTGCATTTATGGCTGGCACCAGCAGTGAGATGACACGGCCCAATCCAAATCCCACTGAAATTCAGTTGGGATTCAGTTGAAATTCAATTAACCATGGGAGCTTGCTATGGCTTTGGTACTTTTCTTTCTGTTGTATCTGAGAGGAGAGCAACCGGCATCACCTACCTCCCAGGGTCAGGAATTGACACTGGAGCTTGTTGTTCCCACTCAGAATACATACATTGCTGTGTCCTAGCTCTTAGCCTCTGAGGGGATAAACCTAGTTTGGCTTAAATAACTTCTGTTGATGGATCTGGTGTAGCATTCTGGGTGACACTTTAAGCTGGTCCTTGTATAAAGAATACTATATTCAGGCACAGCTACCCGTACATGGTCAACGATGTCCATTTCAAAAATGGTCCTTCCCTCCAGCCCACAAAGATAATATAGAGAAAGGTCCCGTCCACAGCCCTACTGTCTCTTTGTCTAGGCAGTATGTTCATTAATATATCTAAGAATAGATATTAAAGTACTAAATGCTTCTGAAAAGATTACAGGAACAGTTACAGCATCCATTCAAGTTGCAGCAGTAATTGAGAGCTAACTGCCGCCCGATAGATGTCAGCTATACTCCTCTGGGTGGTCAGATTTCCATGACAGTTTTCATATTGCCTCTTACCAAGAACTCATCCGTAATGCAAGTTCTTGAATTTTTATTGTGCTGCTGAGTGTAACAGGCATCTGTTTCAGTCTTTGGTTAAGCTTGATGGGTGTTCAAACAGTTGCAGATGTGTAAAGGAGGAATGTGCTGGGCTGTCCCTCTTGCACGCTATGGCTTCCTGATTTAGTGTTGCTGGATTTTTGTGAAATAATACGCAAGCTTTTTCCACCTCACTCTTTTGCCAATCCCGCACAGCCTCATGACTCAAAGGGGCAAAACTGCACAATTCAGAGCCAACATGGGCCCCAGATTTCAAACACTTGAGAGCTGGAATATCCAGAGCTGAGGTTTTGGTCTGGCCTGTGAAATAGAACAGAAAACCATCTGTGAAAACTGGATGCACGTTTAGGTTTGGCTTCTACCCCAGGATCCCACAGCGTCTGAAATATGGACGATAATCACTTTCTGGATAACTGCAGGTTGGGAGAAGAAATACTTTCTTCACACCTTTGAGGGGAAAGTTGTGCTCTCATCCACAGCCAGGGGAACTGGCCTGGAGCACGCCTACAGGGGCATAGCCCCGGGTCAGTTCTCCGGGCCTGCTAAGGTAAAGGGATGCAAAACTGGCAGTGTTTGATCCATATCTCTTTAGAAGAAGAAAAAAAAAGCACCACATGGCAAGAGGAGAAAGGAAGAAGTGTGGGGCCGCCTCGCCAAGCAGTCGGCATGAGCACTTGGCTGGGGTGGTGGGGCTGCTTCTTTCATTCCCGCATCAGCAGGGAAGGGAAACCAGCAGGGTTCCTCCTTCCCCTCGCCTCCCCCTTAACGACCTTTGTTTCCCAGCCAGCCCCTCTCCTGGAAATCCCTGGGGAGTTGGGCAGAAAGGGGCCCACAGCCCACGGGCTCTGTGAGAAATGGCAGCCCTGGGTGAGCTCCAGGCCCCCTGTGAGAGCTGGCTGTGGGGCCGCAGAGCTCACAGCCCGGCTGCCAGCAGTGATTTTTAAACATGCGCCCTATAAGCCTGGTTGCTGAGACATGTTGTCCTGGAGGCACGTGTCTCCCTGCCAAGCCAGCTGCGTAGGGGAGAAAAAAAGGAGGGGGGGGATAAACAGACAGACAGACAGACAGAGCCCAATTAAACCCTCCCCTGGCCAGCCCCTGACACTCCCTCCTGCATTTTCCAGTCTGTGGTTAACAGCACTCAAAGGGTTCCATTAAGTCATCAAGTTTTACAGGTTCCTTAAAAAAAAAAAAAAAAAAGAGGGAGAGAGAGAAAAGTTTGGTCATGGTAGGGAATGAGTGATCAAAGCTGAGCCAAAGCTTCCTGTTACACCGGGACTATATATATATCGTGTCTTTAATGTTGAGGGATGTAAGCAGGCTGCTAGGAGGCTGGAGCACACTAGCTGACTCTCTGCCTGATTTCCCAGCTCGCTGAGGTTTCTTCCACCGACCACAATGAACAAGTTCCTGTGCTGCACATTTGTGGTAAGTCCCTTCAGAGAGGTAGATAGGCTTTAAGATGCAGTACAGCTTCAGAGATGAGACTGTAAAGACCCAGGGCTTTTATTTTGTATTTTGTTTTGTAGTTTTTCTGTTTCGTTTCATTTTTGTTTCGCTTTTGTTTTGTTTCTTTTCTTTTCTTCTGCATTCTCTTTGATTTCCTGGTAAACCTTTTTCATTTCATCACACTGAGTTTTCCTGGTGAGGTTTGGAGTGAGATGGACACGTCCAGCTTCAGGGAGGAAGCAGAGATTTTGTTCACATTCTTAAGGTAGTGGCATGATTTGGTTTCTTTTTGCCTTCTTTTTTATCTTCCTCTCACCCTTGGTAAGGCGTCATTGTACTGGACTAACATAAAACACTGTATCTAGGAATGAATTTTAGAAATAGTAGGCTGGAATGTTTGTTTTTGATTTACAAAAGCTCCATCCTTGCCTGTCTGTATAATCTTTCTTATAGTGGCACGAGTCAGTGTCTCAGATACTGGCTTTCTTTCCCTGAAAAACCACTGTGGACTCCAGAAAAAAAAAAAAAAAAGCACAAGCATGTGGTGCTTATTTTGGCTTAGAAAATTCGGCTTCATGTGCAAGAAAATGATGAATTAGTAGCTGTGTCTGTAGCTTTTACAGGAAAAGTTGGGTTATTAAATCTGGTATAAGCCCCTGCTTTAATAAGTTTTTGTTTACATGGCAATTTAGAAAGATACTTCCAGATACAAATTTAGAGATGTTAGCAGTGCAGTAAATCTTTCAAAATGCCACAATCTATTTAGCTGCATGGAATTTTGTATGATGTCAGTTTAATTAAAACCTGCAGACAGACAGATACTGTGTAACATCTACTTAGAGTCTATTCATCTTTTGGATAAGAAACATTGAAATAAAAACATTAAGAATAATATTCAAAGTAGGGTATTATATGTCTGTGCAGTAACTTGTTTCTCGTTTGTTTTGGTGAGTACAGTGGCATTAACGTTGTGGTAGAACGTTAGTTTTGAGTTCCAGTTATTTTGAAAGCTCTTTATAAATGCCCTGAGATTTCCAGGATCCGATGAGTAATACATGTTTATTACTTTCTGTAGAACTTTCTGAAAGAGCTTTTTGAGAAACAAACCAAAGTAATTAATGGTGCAAGCGAAGCAAAAATTGTCAGGCTCGTGGTTGGCAAATTGAAATGCAAGGCAACTTTTTCATCTAAGGTATGATGTGCTTTCTTTTTCTATAGGGAAGCACAAAATGTCAATTTGGGAATTTCAGCAAATAGCCTGCTATCAGCTTGGCTTCTTATCTCTGGTTGTCATAAAATAATCACATCAGCATTTTGGTTTTAATTAGGTGTAATGTGCCTGTTCATGTTCTTTCACAAAGTAATAACGTTTGGTGAAGTTCAGCATAATCCTCTGGCAGTGGAGTCTCTGAGCTGAAATATATCACAGTGACAGGAGTACATACCAGACAGCTTCATCATTCAACTCTTTTTTTCTCCATTTAAAAGGAATTTATTTCATGTTATTGTGAAGTTTAAGTGCTGTCAGATGTGCTACAGCTCAGAGAGTAGTTTTAGGATCTGTTTTTATAAAAGCATTTGTAGGAGGCACAACAGCAGTTGAGGGTTGTGTGTGTTTGGCTCACATACCTTAAAGCCAATTTGGAGTCACCATAGCTAAACCGGACAGTTTGGACATGGTGTACTTCCAGCCTTGGCCTCTTTGCTAGTTTCAGAAAGGGGACCTGCTGTGGTAGTGCATGCATGTATGTGTTGTTTGTTGGAACTCTAAAACAGCTTACAAACAGACAAGCGTTATGAAATAAGATGGAATAGAAAGAAATTCCACAGAGCTGGATCTCGTTACTTGTCACGTAACTATCTTGACCCTTAAACTTGACCTTTCTCTATTTTGGATCTCTTGGGCACATGTGACATGCTTTTTCTGGCCTGCCTGCTGGGTTTGCAGTGTGTAGGCAGTGGTGGCTTTGCAGCCTGTGAGGGTAGGAGTTATCTTTCTGTCTGACTTTCATTCTTTCTTTCTGTTTGTCTGTCTGCATGTGTGTTGGTTAAAAATAAAACACCAAAGTTACCAGAAGAATTTTTTTAAAATACTGTCAGAATTTAAGTTATACACACTTTTCTAATCTCATCGAAACTTTAATTTTGCTCCTTTTGTAGTAACTTTCATTCTAGTGGAATTACCACTCTGATGGTCCTCATGGAGACAGATACCTGTTTAGTATTTTTGGTATTTGGTATTTGTCCATAATGTTGGACTTACTGTTTCTTTAGCTACACCGTCAGTTGTTAGTGATTCTGTTCAATGCAGCGGTAACCTGTAGTCCTGGTGGTAAAATCCCAGGTTTGGGTTAGCTGTACGTCTTGCTGTCACTCTGATGGATAATGTTGCAAAATAGGTTTTATTGATAAGATACAGTTTTTGGTGAGTAGCTGGTTATTCTTTCCTGCTTTCTCCCTCCACAAGCTTCAGGGAAGATGTAACACATAAATGAAGATACAAAACTGCTCTTCAGCTGAATGTCATTCTCCTCCCATTGAAAATGAAACAATAGTTTAGACCCTTAAATTGCTTTGTGAATGACAACTAGCTGTGCCTCACAAAAGTCTCTACAAGATTTGAATTGCTAATGTATCACATTAACAGATGAGATGGAGAAATGAAGATGGTGGTTGATATCCACAGTTTTGAATACAGGCAGCTCAAGAGAGTCACTAGTTACATTTCTTAAACAAAACAGTGGCCACCAACCTACAAAGCATCTTCTATTCAGAAGTAGGTCCTGTTACATCCAAACTGAGTAGATTGCATTGAAACAGTTGGCAGAATGGTGGAACAGCTTTATAAGCAAATCTCAAACCAGCTAAAATTACTGTTTTAGCTTTTCTTGTTTGAGATTTGAATATTTCCTGGCTGGCCAGATGGATGGAGGTCATTTCTCCCTACATGACAAATATTTTATGCTAGCTATTTACAATAGATGACCGTGGATCTGATCCAGCATGACAGTGTCTTGTACTGGATATATCTAGAAATACTGTTCTGATTTGACAAGCTATTAGTATGGGGGACCTCTTTAATACCATTCAGTGTTATATTTTGCCACAAGGATTTCTCTGGGGTCTGTGGGTGATTTCAGTGAGGCATTCTGCCTCAGGACTGAGGGCCTCCTACCTTAGCTTTGTCCAAATACTTTGTGTAGAAAAGCAAAGTAGGAGAGTTGTGAGGTTTTACTTTCAACCCAATGCAAATAGTAGGAGTGATCTGACAAATGCTCTCAATGATTATTTATCAAGCAGGAAAATATGCTTAGGAATAGTTGTGGAATGCAAGACAGAAACAGATTTATCTTTCTCAGCAAATTAAACATTCTCCTTTGGTTTGCAACCCAAAACCACAAAACCAAGCTATATAATAATATTTTCATATGTTGAAAAACCACTTTATTTTCTCTCACAAAGCAGTGATTTAAGGGGATGATGCTTGAAAGATTTTTGCTTTATTGGCTTTGTCTTCCAGTTCATTTTAATTCAACAAGAAAAGGCAAGCAGCTCTTTGCCTTACATTTAAAGATGAAAGAAAAGGGCGTGTACTTTTTTCATGCCTGAGATCTGAAATGAAATTTTACTATCACACCATTTCTCTTTCAAAAGCAGCTTCTAAGGGCTCAAAGAAATGGACTGCACAGGCCTTTTATGTGAGGATTGACTGTTCTGTGTATGTTGACATAAGGATGGTATGGAAAAATATTGCTTTAGGCCTAATGTGTTGAGTGACAGAATCAAAGAATTGCTTTTGAGCCTTGGGTAGCTCATTTTTCGATAAAACATACTAAGTAACATTACACAAACATTGAACTATTAGAATATTTACAAATATTAGTCCAATTTTGCTATCATCCTCTAAGCTAAAGGCTTCAGTATGTTTATCAGCAAACCCTGCTTTCAGTTATTTCAGTATATACTTCATTGTCACTGGCTTACACTGAGTTTATACTTCAGTATTCGCAGTTCATCCCAAGTCCTTGCATGGAGATGGCTAATATTGAGGTGAACTCAGGGTCTGTCCCAGGGTGATGGAGGAGGACTGAGTTTTTCAGTCCTTTCAGAACTGGGGCCAGGGCTCTAGAGGCGAATTTCACGTGATAGGTTGATGGTTGTAGTTAATGATACTAGATTTTGTTTGTTTTGCTAATTATTCTATTACTGATAGCTTTTCATATTCATAGAACAAACAACAACAACAGAAAACAGGGATTGCTTTTTTAAGCTGAGCCTTGCGTTTCACTACCGGTAGGATCACCATTTACAACTGAGTGTATTCTGAATCAGAGTAACAGTTACTTTATTGAGATGAACAAGGTGCTGAGTATCATTGGCTTCCATTGGTTTGGGAAAGTGAAGGATTTGCTTAGGGATTAAAATTGTAGAGGACTGCCTATGTCTTTTGTGTGTATTCCCCAGCTCTTCCAGGAATCTGAGCAGCGTATTTGCTTTCAGAAATGTGTCAAGGGCTATACTTGAAGTACTTGGGTTTCTTGCACCTGCTTCTCGGTAAAAAGCTGTTCCCAAACTTCCTCTGACGAGAGAATCCCCTTTTCATTTGCCAGCATTATTCTTTAACTGAGAAAGTTATTCTCTTTCCATGTGTGTGCTGTCTCTACTGAATCTATAGGTATTGTTTTGACTTGTCAAGCTATTGCCTCTTCATAGCGAGGGTCTGCATTTCCTTCTCATCTTTCTTGACACCTCTTCTGGTCTGAATTAACCTCTCCTAAACAAAGATGAACAGAATTTTATGCAATCTACTGAATGACAAATCCGTAACTTTGGCCAAGTAGACTCCCAGTTCAGTTTCTTAAAGTTTAAAGGGTAAAATGAAGCCAGACTTCAAGTTCCTTAATTCTTTCAAACTGGAACGTGCCTTTTTCTCCACTAAGTGCAAAACAGTCCAATGACAGCATGATTTTGGGAGAAATCCTGCTTTCTGTGCAGCTCTTGGGAAGACTAACAATTCGGGATTAGGAAGTTCTGATGACTGCATTTACATGTGCTCCAGTGGTGCTATTCCTTACAGCAGAGAATCAGGAGTTTAGTCCACCTGTATGTACGGGCATCTAGCTCAGTCAGAGGCTTTACATGACTGAGAATTTGCTACCAACTTGGTCCTGGCATGGCTTAAGAGAAATGTCAGGAATGACATAAAATGCATTTAATTAGCATTTTAATTTGATTCAGGAACATGTTTTTGAAGAGCCTCTCCTGATCATCCTTGTTTGCTGTATTTCAGTTTGCACATCAGAGCAGACTTAGGAGCGCACAAGGTGGATTTACAAAAATAAACTGAATTGATGAAATTAAATCCAGAGACGGACTCCAGAGATGTACCAGATGTGCCATAACCACTAATGCATGCTCAGTCCGTGATAGCAGATTGAAGTTAGTCCCAATTAACCCCTGCCAAATCATGCATAATGTGGATGTCAGGTGCTCAGCACCATCTGTTTTGCTCTGCAAATCTGCTGTAACAGGTGACCCAACTTGCTAATCTAAGCACAACTAGGGGGATGTTTGTCAATGTGTTTTAGGCCAGGGGAAAAGACAATTTAGTGAAGTTCCCCTCTAGTTTATTTTGTGAAAAGAAGTCCCTCATTCTGTTTATGCCAAGTTGCTGCAGTAAAACTGTCAAAAATCCTGCTTACTCACCTTCCACCACCTTTCCTGCTTTTTTGCAAAACTTCTGAAAAACTGTTTTTACTTTGGCACTTGGTTCAAGGATAACTTCAGATTTTAAGGTTGTTTGTTAAAAACCAGAATAGTCACATGTGGTTTCTGCTTTCTGTCTGCATAGAAGACAATCTTGCAGATCTATTATCTGAGTGATATTAAGGGACTTACAGCAGTCTCATGAAGAAGGATGGTATTGGGGATTGTAGCCTAGAAATGTACTTAACAGCATACTAATGGCTGCACTGAGTCTAGGAAAAAAAATAACCAGGAAGAGTTAGAAAAGGGGCTAAAAAGCCCTATACGCTGTCTGCGGCTGGATCTGATGCACAGAGGAGATTTAAGAGAAAGGCAGAAATATAGTGATATTTTTCCAAAACGCTCTTCCAGACTCAAGCAATTTGTGGTTTGGGATTTCCTGATCAAGAGGCGATGTTTGTGTTTTATTGACCTTTATGTGAATTTTCTTCTTTTACTAAGTCCTGTTGCATTTTGCACCCAACCACTTAGGATGTCCTGTGGCAATGAGTTACAAATGTTAACAGTCAAACCATAACAGTGGTGGGTAATCTAGCTCTGTGTTGAAAATGGTGTATGAGATGTTTTGGTAAAATACCAAGACATTAATTACATTTATAACGTTAGTTTGACTGTAAAGGTCTTTAGTTATAATTGTTTACTTAGTAAGAGTTTGACCCAGCGTACATATGGCTCAGGCATGGATTATTGCAGCTATGTAACGTGTTTTTGGGAAGAAAGGGAAAGACAGGTGCGATGTGTTTTTCTATTAAAAACACAAAGAAAACAATGACATCCAAAGACTGATAGTCCTTCTAGTGACACTGATATATTAATCATATTATTATGTTTATTGGTTACATTCATTTAGATGAATAGTGTTCTGCTTGGCAGTAATAGTTCATAGCAGTTTGGTGTTCCAAAGTTAAAGCTTAGCATAGTCTCACTCACATATTGTTCAGGTATGGTTTTGCTCCTCTCAGTCCTTTGCCGTGTCATAATTTTTTTCTGAATGATACTATAATTAAAATTTGAATCAATTCCTCTCTGCAGCTGTGCTGAGTTGTTATTGACTTGCTTCACTTAGCAGTTGGGTCTTCAGGAAGGGAGTGCCTCCATTTTTCCCCACAAAACCCCATGCTCTCATACCCCGATTAAAGAAGTTGAATTATTTTAAGCCGTGAATCATCCCCTGCAGCTCAACCTCTCACTTGCCTCTTATATATGATTTCCAGAGTAAATTGTCACGTAAGAAAAATAGACGAATTATTGTCATTCTTACTCCTGCGTGTTACCAAGGGAAGTTGATCAGCCTTGAAACGGTCCACCTAACCGTTTGGCACCTGCCAGTGCATGAGCAAGAACAGCGTAGGCACAACCTGCGTATCTGGTTGCTGTCCCTAATCATTTTCACAGTTTCATATTTTCAACTGTGTGTGGTACTGTCTTGGGCTTCCGCAGACATCTGCATGAAATGTAGGTTTATCCTTGTCTTTGTGGCATTTGTGCCGCATGTTGCAGTCTGTTGTGATCTGTGAATGGAGTGCATGTGTCCATGAAAGCCTGGGACTCTGTGGGATATTACGATACCTATTCCTGAATAAAAAACAGAGAATAAAACCTGAATGTTCACATCAGTAATTGATGTGATTATCAAGACTTCCTTATTACTAGCGTAATAGCGGTAGATTTACCAAGGGTGGGTGCACTTTTCATCAATGGAAAGCCATTCACTTTCAAAAAATGTGCTGCACCCTCTTGTTAAATAGACTGCATGAAACAGATCCAGTCATTTAAGAAAAATGGAGCTGTACATCATCAGCAAACCTCAATGAGCAATGAGGAATTTCTTACAATGGAAGACACTGTGCATTGAAATCGCAAGAAAAAGTGGATTCCCTACATGTAGAAATAGACAAGTTACAGGGTGAAGGGTAACTAGAATAGACTGTGGGGAGTATCCATACTATCTCCATTTCATTCTCCAGCCTGTCTAGGCATAGCGATATCAAAAGTGGATTCACAGACAACATGAGAATGCAATTAAGAATATTTTGAATTCCTAATTTAGGCATCTCATATTGCTTGGTGCAAATGCTCTGACTTGTGTTAATGCAGGTGAATGATTTAATTATCTTTTCCTGCCTTAATAAGAATTTCATGTAATAAGTGCAATGCTGTGGCAAAAGTGAGGCTCTTAGGTGAAGCCTCTTCAGGAAATTTAGAGTCTAATTGAATAAAAAGAGTTAATTCCACTTATGCTTTGGGGACATCTACTTGGAAAAGAGGAAAATATATTCTTGAAATTGAATGTACAACTCTGTATTAGCAAACTGGGCTTAAAATAGCAGCAAAGACCTTCAAAGCTAGATCTTTAATTTGAATGGATACATAGATTTTTTTTTACTCAGGGATAGTTTACTTCACATTTATAAACCATACAAGTTTTAAAAGGGAGGCAGCACGTACATCCGTGTTCTCAGTGTGAAGCCTGAGCTCCTGGTGAACCCTGCAGAGTAGGGGCTGTACTTAGGGAGGTAAACGAGAGTCCTTTTTTTGGTGGAATCACATAACCAAAGTTTTTGTTACAAGACCAAAATGACGTGATATCAAGGCTGTCTCTACAGAGGGGCAGACCATTAGATCCTAAATCTCACAAGCTAAGCAGACTTGGAGGAAGCAAGAGGGGTTGCAGCTGACACCGGACCTGGTCCTAGGACAGTGTTAAGCATTCTCTACCTGTGGTTTTAGATAGGAATTGAAAGCATTAGCTTGATCTATTCCAGCTCATTCACTTAAGTTCTTAATGCACCTTTCATTAACTGTAGCTTTCTCTACCTTTGTCTGAAGCTGCCCCTTTATACTTGCAGTGACTGGCGTGTTTTACCCCCAGAGCTGCAGCATTTCAGGGAAAGATTAAATGGAAGTTGTTAAAAAGCCACCTATATTGTTCTAGCCATTTGTTGCTGGTAAAAATACATGTTTTAAGGAATCACCCTTTAAATGTATCTGTAGCAGTAGTGCACTATGTTTGTCAGGTTTGTATGCTCAGATACTTCCCATTTCTTTTGCATCCGAAGGGCTTGATACTCAAGAAGGCAAGCGTGGATAATCCCTGCCTTGCTGTACATCAACTATGATGCCAGTGAAACTAGTAGACTGTGTTTGCTGGTACCAGGGGGCAAAGATGATTGTCCAGTGATATTTAAAGGTTGTAAGTGGGAGAAGGATAGCTTCTGCAGTTCTGTAAGAACAAGGAAGTACTTATGTCAGGAAGCTTTGCTGGATAAGGCCCTAAAATTTTCCCATTCTAAGACAGACATGGGAGAATCTGGAAGCTGGATAATTTACAAATGTGAAACACAAACATTTTTTGAAAATAGCAATGTGGATAGACTCACAAAATCATTAAAACATAGGTTTCTTTGAGTCTGTGGTGCCCCAGCGTGACCAATGTTTTCTTTCCCTGTGGCTAGCTCCTGGACATCTCCGTCAAGTGGTCCATCCAGGATGTCTCTCCCCGCAAGTATCTCCATTACGACCCAGGGACATCTCGTCAAGTGATGTGTGACCAGTGCCCTCCTGGGAGCTATGTAAAGCAGCACTGTACAGCTACCAGCCCGACAGTGTGTGCCCCCTGCCCGGATCAGTACTACGCCGAAGACTGGAACAGCAACGATGAATGCCAGTACTGCAGTGCCGTTTGCAAGGAGCTGCAGTACGTCAAGCAGGAGTGCACGAGCAGGCAGGACCGCGTCTGCGAGTGCATCGAAGGCAGGTACCTGGAGCTGGAGTTTTGCTTAAAGCACACGGAGTGTCCTCCTGGATTCGGTGTCGCTCAGCCAGGTACGTTCCGCTACTCAATAAGCAGAGAAGGAATTAGCGCTCTACAGCATGTTGAAAGCTTGTGGTGCTTACAAGATTAGGAAACAAGCTTGTCCAGACGAAGGTGCAGGACAGTAAATTGTAAAGGCAATTGAACCTGTTCCTAGTCTGCTTCATTTGGACCGTAGCCAAAGGAACGTTTCTCAGTGGAATACCCTGCTCCTACTGTAATATATAACTTAATGGCAGTAGCAAATGTAGCAAATTGCACTCTAATGAGAAACATGATGGATTGCCTCTTTTAAAGGAACATTATCTGGAATGTAGTATTTGTGTGTGTGATAAATAATAATGTTTTTCATTGTGAAATCTGCTGTTTCAAGCAACTGTATATCTTGACAAACACCAGGAGCACTAAGTGTTTGACACCAAGTGTATAATTATAACAATATTAATATAGCTCTAGCAGCACAGCAATATGTGGTAATAATTAATTATCATTGTCCTAAGTGGAACTCTTTGGAAACTGTTGCTATTATCATACAAACAGCCATTTCTTTGTCAAGCGGACTGGCACTGTGCTGAATGTCTGATGGGGATATGGAGTGAAGCGGCGCTTTTCAGTGGAGTGTATTCTTCATTCGAGACAACATAAATTGTTAAACCAATAAGTTCTTCTCTCCAAACAAAATACATTATTTATCATTTGGCAAATGTCACGGCACAGTTTAGCTCCCATATTTAATACAGCCTGAAAGAATTGTAAACTGTCATTGTACTGGAGACTGATAACTGCCTGGAGGAGAGCCTTGAGGAAGGGAATACAGAAAATCAAGGCATCTTATACACAAACCTGTAGGCAGCCCATCTCCAGAGCTACAGAACTACTCCCTAATAGTTACACGTATAGAGCGAGAAATCCTAGGACCAGCTGTACATTTTAGAGCTGTGCTGAGTGATAGCTCAGGAGGCCTTTCTCTGGTTATAAACATCACACTGGAGAACATCTTTAATGTAGGGAGTAATGTCACTGCTCCCTGAGTAATTGGTTAAGAGAGCTCTACCCTGATGCCACATCTGCTCTTGCCACCATTAAACATTTCCATGCAGTTCCACTGGCAGCAGCCACATTTCCATGTTATAAACCTTCATTAACCTACGTCATTGTAGCTAGTGGCTTGGGTTAATGAGGTGCTGCTGCCGTATCTCAGCGGCAAGTCAAAAATTACAGAAACAAAGTGCTCAGAAAGCCCACCCAGGAGACAAAGAAAGAAGTAGAAACTGTCCAAGCAACCCTGCAAGCACAGTAAAACCATGCTGCATAAATTTGAATTCCTCAGTTCAAAATGAAACAAACTTTGGAAGAAGATCAATTGTTGAATCGTGTAATTTATTGGAAAGTCGGTTTCCAAAAGCCCATCAGAATGAACCAGCTAAACCTAAGCAGACCTCAAACAAGGAGCGAAAACATTGTAAAAATAATTGCGTCCCCCTGTTTCAACAGTCAGTTTTGGAGATGAGGCATCGACTAAGAATTTAATGGGCATAGACCACGTTGTCTTCCTGCTATACGATACTGTTGAACTTTGGACTGACGTAAGTTCAGATGAAATAAAACCTGAGCATAGAAAAATATGCTCTCACTGCCGCACAGTGTGATTCAGAGCCTCGTTCAGAGCATACAGCATTAGAAATGAAATCCGACCGTTTCCCCACTGCTGGTAGCTAGTGATTACATCGGGCAGATTGCTTGACTTTGGTCATCCCCACTTCTGCATGTAAGTGACTCAGGTTGTGTTCCCTGCTGCCACAGTCGGCCCCGTACCTGGCAGAGCTTTGGGTAGCAGCCCGCTTGGGAATCGGGGCTGCTGCAGGGCAGCGTTATCTCCCTGCCACGCTGCCGCTTCCCCACGGGAGTGGGGGATTCCAGCCAAACTGCAGGGAGAGGTGACACAGCAGACGGGCTGCGGCAGTTTGTGCCCTGAACAAGAGTGGGCAGATAAGCAGCGAAGCAGAAGCTGGCGAGGCGGGGAGATTACTTTGTGCTCAGCCCTGAGAAAGCTGGTGGATTACCCGTTTTATTTCCCTCTTGTGCCACGAAGGTTACAGGGGAAGCTCTGAACAGGCTGATGTACCGTTTGCAGGGACTGTCCTTTCTTCCCCTTCCTCGCTGATGAAACACGTGTCTGTAGTAGGGAAAGTTGCTAAAACTTCAGACTTCTCAGAAAAAACAATTGCTGCCTGCTCAGGTGCAGATGTTGGCTGGAGTTTTGTACAAACCAGAGCCGCCGGCAGTGCCTGCTGGGGAAGCAAACACCAGGGCAGGCGTGCACGCAGCCTTCCCCAGCCCCTCTGCTGTTGGCTGCAGAAATCAGAGGGTTTGGGAGGGTGGCAATGCACAGGGGCTGTGATTTCCAGGTGCACAACAGCTAAAAAATCCCCCTTTGTGTTCACTTACTGTCTGATGAAAGAAGTGGTAGATCAGGTGTATGCAAATACTGTTTATTTCATGGCTAGCTGAAAGCTCAAGACTCTTCTTCTCTGAGGAAATGTCCCAAATAAATAAAATCTACTTAATTGCTACCATTATAATAAGCATCCACATGCAAATACTACCAAAATACACTAGATGGAGGCACATTCATATTCAAATATAGTTTCCAATTATTTGCAAATAATTTTAAGCATGTGCTTAAGTCCATGTTCAATAATGCAGTATTAGATATTAGACCTCAGACACTTGCTTAAATGTTGGCTGAATAACTGTGAATTAAATGAAAAAATAAATGTATGTGTATTAAATATTTTTCCTATATTAGATGATGCTTTCTTTGCTTTAAAAATATTTCAAAGAGCTAAGATTCAAGCCCAGAAAAAAAGTTCAAAACTGTTGGTGAAATTATATTTTCCTGTATAATTTCATACTTCAGAAGTGGAAGTACTTATCAGAGGGTCTTTAGTTGATACTTAGTTGAGTTATTTTTGGCTAGAGCTAAAGTACTCCCTTTGAGTACGGTTCTATGCAGTTATTACAGAGTTCGATTTAGAGGAATGTCTTGTGCCATTGAATTATTTTACGGAGTATTTGTATGGATGAAGTGTGAAAGTCAGACATCATGTAATATCTGAATACACTCAAGTAATTACTGACTTAAAGACCCTTACAGAAGTTGATAACAAGTGCATTTAAGAGTACTGTTTATTCTATTACTTTAACAGTAACATTAATCTCTGAAAGAAGTTTTTTTTTTAAAAAAATTGAAGTGTTTTTTTCATTACTGTGATTCCTTCATAGACTAGATATGTGAAAAACAGAAGCCATCACAATTTTGGGAAGAATATATATGTATTTGTTTATTTTCTTTTTTTTAACCAGTTGAGGTTATATATGATTGGATGCATTGTTTTCCTGTTTCCACAGGTACCCCTGAGAGTGACACTGTATGTAAGAGATGTCCAGAGGGATTTTTCTCCAATGTAACATCATCCAAAGCAGCCTGCCAAAAGCACACAAACTGTAGTGCACTGGGTTTCAAAATAGCATTGAAGGGAAATGCAGTTCGTGACAACGTCTGTCAGGAAAATACAGATGCATCACCTCAGAAATGTGGCATAGGTATGTACCACGTTAAACAGGAGTGCTCTGAAAACATGCCTTTGAGTATTGTTATAATGACAGTATCAGCATTTATGATAAGGATACCTACTCATTTGCCTGCTACAGAACTGGATGTAGTCAATGGAACTTGAGCACAGAGAGCAACAGCACTGTAAAGACTACTTCCTAGTTTTAGTGTTTTTTAAACAGTTTTGCTTAACATCCTTGCTGCATGCCACTTACTCCAGAGACAAGCAGGGCAACAGACATTACAACAACTGACATATTCTTTTTTTTTTTTCTTTTCGTTTCAGATGTAACCCTGTGCGAGGAGGCTTTGTTTAGGTTTGCTGTTCCTACTTTACTCGTGCCTAACTGGCTGAACTTGCTAGCAGACAGTTTGCCTGGGACAAAGCTTAGCACAGAAAATGTCGAACGGATTAAACAAAGGCACGGTTCACAAGAGCAGACCTTCCAGCTTATGAAATTATGGAAGCAGCAGAACAAGGAACAGGATATAGCCAAGAAGATTAATCAAGGTACTGTCTATTGATAGCACTTATATTGTGAGCAACCTTCTAAAGAGGGTCAGATTCCTCCTGGTGAGGTGTTATGCTCTCGGGAGGACCCACAGGGCTTGACAGAGATTTATTGATGCAGTAAGCACAGTGAAGCTGAAGGGAAGCAGGAAGAACATTTTCCTCATCAGCCCAGAGGACTGACTTCTTCCCAGACTTGTAGGCCACTTGGGAGTATGTGGTGTCACAGCCCAGATCCCCCTGTAAGGCTGTGCAATGCATGAAGAATTTTGATCAGGTAGGGAAAATGTTTCCTGCAGTTGTATTTGAGCAGTGGCTGCTGAGGTTAGAGGGAGCAGGATGTATGCAACTGAAAGTACAATTTGCTGGGGTTTTTTTTGTAAAGTGGAGATTGATAGCTTGAACCAGGACATCTATTCGCAGAATGGGAATGCATGGGAATAAGGAATACACAGACATGCATTCCCTTCTTACTTTCTGGTATCTATTTGTTATGCCAATTGACTGCTTTGTTGGTGCTAAATCTGCCAAGACAGGTGTCAAAGCTGAAGTAGTGTTGCAATGTTAACACTGAGGTTATTATGAAAGTCAAGCTAACTTTTTCATGTAAGCCACCATCAACAACCACCACATTTGCATGACCTTTTGTCCATTGGGAATATCTTTGAAAAATGCTGCAGAAATGTATTTTTTTGCCTCTCCTTTTAAATATGTATGCTTATGTCAGATTGTGAAATGTCTAGAACGCTTCAAATGGAAAATAACTATTTTAGCAAAGGCTGTCTAGACATTTCTGAAGAAGAGCAAAGCTATCATTCACTGGAAACAAATATTAGGAGTCCTGTCATGTACACAGAACAGTTTACAAGATAAATTAAGCAAGCTTATGGAAATAAATACTTGCTAGTAACTTTGTATGTAATTTGGGGCTGTTTGTATTTGCGAAGTTAATTACCTTCTTAAGTGCTTTTCAAAATTGGAGCCTAAAAAAACAGTATTGCTGAGAGAATAATTTGAAATAAAGAAAAAATGGAGCAGGAATATTCACTGCAATATTTTGGAAGATTTTTACAGGCCATTGTACAGTTGTCATGCATTATACTTACCCGTCTTTTCTTTTTGCTTTCTATAGATATTGAACTTTGTGAAAGTAGTGTCTTAAGGCATATTGGCCACCCAAATCTCACCTTTGAGCATCTCAGCACACTGATGGCAAGCTTGCCAGGCAAGAAAGTGGGAAAAGAAGATATTGAGCGCACAATGAAACTGTGTCAACCTACGGAGCAAGTTCTGAAGCTTCTCAATCTGTGGAGAATAAAGAATGGAGACCAAGACACCATCAAAGGTTTAATGTATGGACTGAAGCACTTGAAAACATACCACTTTCCAAAAACAACCATACAAAGTCTGAAGAAGGTCATTAAGTTTCTTCAAAGATTTACAATGTATAGATTATACCAGAAACTCTTATTAGAAATGGTAGGAAACCAAATTAAATCAGTGAAAGTAAGATGTGTCTAATTCAAGATATTTTTCATTCTCCACTGACAATTTTTCTCTAATTACTGCCAGCAGTAATTAAACTGGAACGTTGTTTCCCTGCATTATGTCTTACTATTTATAGAAATGCCTGACTGGAATAGCTCTAAGTCTTTTGCAGTGTTCTTGGAGATTTTTTTTTATTTTTTTCTTGTTTGTTTGTATGTTTTTGTTTGTTTTTAAATCACTTTTGTAAAAGCTGTTAACCTGTTGATAACACTAAGAGCCTGATTCAGCATTTTTGCACATTCAGAGTTGAAAAGCCCCACTATAGTCACTAGAGGAGAAAAGAATGCTGGACCTGGCTCTAATACAGTATTTGCTATTTATATTCTTTGAGGTATAAACATTTTTGTTGTACATATTTATTAAGTTAAATGGAAATTGTATGAGACAGAATTTTGGGAAGAGAAATGAAAAGCACACTGTATATTTTCTAGTTAAACAAAAATGATCCCATATATTTTTCTGGCAAAATTTTGTAGCATGCTCTAAAAGTTCTTAATATCTTTACCTTTTGTATTTAAAGAAGTATTATTACTTAGTTTTATTTGTATAACTTGTGGTATCTTTGGGTAGGGATGTTTTAATTTATCCAACGATTTTAACTCAAATGTGGTGAAAATACAGCACGTGACCTGAATATTTAAATATTCTGTGAGGAAGTGAATGTACCATATTTAAGAAGCTGGATTTTTACATAGAATTTCATAATCTTATTTTATAAAACAATTAAATTTTTCAGTTTACTTTTTGACTGGTGTTTTACTTCTGACTCAGAAGTAGGAACTAATAACAAGGACATTCCACGTGGGTTTCGCTGCTTATCTTGGGTTTGGCTCTTCGCTAACTCCCTCCTTGGCCTAGTAGTTAATATGTGAGCCAAGTAAATATTGACCAGCACTAGCTTTTCATAGTCACTGTACAGGTGTAAAAAAAAAATGTAGAACATGTTAAAGTGTTCGAGTTCAGAGGGCCCGGTTGATTTGATGCAATCGGTTACAACTCCCATAGATGTATGTGGCCCAACATCACTCTTGGCCCGGCGTCATTCTTGGAGAGCTCACAACCTTTGCCCTAACCACAGCTTGTAATTTTATGGAGGAAAGATGATGCACAGGCCCTGCCGGGCTTGGAAAGCCTTACATTTTGCCACTATGTTTAAAGGAAGGGAGCACAGAGAGGTCACATTTTAAAAAAAAAAAAAATAAAAAAAAATCACTTACCATTGCCCTCAGTAGCAGAATGAGGCACCTGCACAGAGATGGACCCTCTCTGCAAAAAAAAGGACTCAAAAAAAAAAAAAAAAGGGAACAGACAGTGTATGAATGTTGTTATCAAAAGCTCAGATAATTTTAAGGGCTACTCATCATTCACAGTGCAAGGCAAAGGCTTTGGTGGCTGCAGAGAGAGACTGTACTGTGGTGTGTTTTTTTTTCTTCTTCAAACTACATGAACAGAGCTTACGTATGCAACATGTTCCTTTCCCTTGTGTAAAGGAAGGAAAAGCCATCAGACCTGAGTGAGAAATATTCCTGTATTACAGATGACAGGATTTTAAGCAAAGAATGAAAAAGAGAACCCTGGTAGATGTGATAGGTGCTCATCAAAAGTATTCTCTTACAGAGAGTACAAACACAGCTTTAAAGTATTCGGTTTCATTTTTCACTGAATTCTCACACTATTTTTTGTACCAGAGTGCAACTATTCAGCAATAAACTCCCTTTTATATTTCACATGCTATATATTAGCATTTAATTTATCATGTAACTGAAAAATGGTGCTGAACACAAGAAATCCTGCTTTTGTATTGATTCATTGAAATCAGTTTCATACTTTTACTGTTCTATCATTATATTAACATATAATTAAATAGGTTGAAAGTTGATAACAACAGACTCACAAATTGGAAAAGAGAGCTCAGGTATTTCCATGTCTCTACCAGGTGTGGAAGTTTGGGATGCTGCAGTTATTAAAAATAGAATAATCATGCTATTGCCAGCAAAATGAAGAGGAATCCTACACACCTCCTACAAACATTTCCATCCTAATCCTTCCTATATTAGATCTATTTAAGATAAGAATATAGTAATTGACAGTATACTTACAGTATTAAGTATCAATATGGTTAAAAAATAAATCAGTGGACTTAATCTAACAGCTAATAGGCCGGTGGAAAGCACAGTTGCCTCTCACTCAGTACTTCATACTGTTTTTACCTTTTAATGAAAACATTTAAACTACCATATTGTAACTAATTATGTATAACCCATTATAAATAACATTGTATACGTCTGTCGACCTTCACGAATAACGGTACTACAGGAGATGCTCAGAGCCACAGCATATAATGAGGTTATACTATAGCTACCATATGCTGTGCTTCAGTACAGCATAGCCTTTACTGGTTTTCCTTTGAGACTTTAGCATTAAACTGTTACCCGTGCCTTTTAAAATAGGATTTTTTTTTTTTTTTGCCTAAACATAAAGTAATGTGTTTAATGAATTACGCCTTTTAAAGCTGATGCAGCTAACCAGGTGCCCACGGTCAGGTAGACACTTCTCAGCCAGCTTATGCCTCATTTATCAATTCAGCTTCGCTCAGCTGGAAGGAATCGAACACTTTGTGTTGTGAGCAGGCGATGCTTAAACCATATTCCCTTCCCCAAAGAGCCTCCAGCCCAAAATAGCCAAGACAAACAAAAGCAAGACCCAGGATAATGAGGGAGAGATGAGGCAATCAGAAAGTGGGAGGGTTGCTTGGAAAAAAAATGTTTGTTTGGGGGGTGGTTTGTTTTTCAGGGAAGGTTGCAGGAGGAAAGAGGAGGTGTGTGGTGGGGAAGGAGGGAGAACTGAGGGCTGGGGGCAACCAGCAGCAGCCAGAGCTGGGCCTTGGGGTGATATGAAGAGAGATACTCTGCTCAGGGTGCCCTGACCAGGGTAGCAGTGCCTGCCCTCATCTCAGCCTCGCTTTGGGCCAGACTCAGATGAAGGCAACCATTTGGTCAGCCCCCCCGCTAGCGGTGAGGCTAAAAAAAATATGCTCCGGGTTTAAAGCAGAACCTCGCAATGCCAAAATCTTCTACAACCCTGTTTTACAATTATTTTTTTTAAGAGACTGTCCTGCAGTGAGGCAGTCTCCTGGGTCTCAGAAAATACAAGATGTTTTGGAGTAGGAGGGAAATAAGAGAAGAAACTAGATATTAAGCTCTTTAATCATCTGTGTTTTTGCACTGTGCACATCACCAAGCACAATAGATTCCTGGCCCCTGACTGTGCCTCGTGGATGCTCTCATTGTAAAATTACCAATCAACAATATAGCCTGCTATAGCCTGAACATTTAAAATAACACCTGATTAGATATCGTTTAAAAAATTAGGAGAGATGGATAACTAAGGCTCAAAGAATCAGCCAGGGATGCACATCTGTCTCTAAACAAACACTGCATACACACAAGCACATACGCTTGCACACACCAGCACAACTCGTACCAGGGCTTTGAAGGCTGTGGTGATGAATTCCATTCAACCAACACCCTTCGACACCTATCCTACATGTCCCGGTATAGGTTCATGTTGCCATCTCCGAGGCAGCAGCATCAGATTTGCTTGTAAATCACCTTCAATGTGTCTGAATTTTGAGCCTTAAAATAATTCCAAACTGTGGCTCAGAAATAAGCAAGTATTTATAGAAAAAAAAGGAAAGCAGAAATTTCTGCAGACTACCAGAAACTATTCAATTTTGGCCAAATGTGAAATATAGGCAATACCCACCCTATAAAATATTTCTTTGTTGATACAATGCAGGGAAGCGTAGCTAGCTAGCTAGCTAGACAGATAGGTAGGTAGATAGATAAAAAATAAAATAAAATAAAAATGGGGGGAATATAACTGAAAAAAAATAGAGTTGTACATTTTTTTCCTTCTCCTTAATTAGGTTGTAAAACCAATACTGGCAATAAGCTCAGTAGTGAGGAGGGATAATAAAAATATCAACAAACCTAAGGCCATAGCTGTTGTGGAAGTGACTGTTCCCAGTCGAGTCAAAGGACAAATCTAAGGGCAAGGGCTATTGGAATGGGCTCAGAATTGCAATAAATTCTGTAATTCTATTTCGATATTAATGTTTTGAACTGAACAAAACTTGAGAAAAAGTAGAGCAGGTGAATGCAACATTAACGTAGTTTATTCCACTCATCCTCATCCTCATCCCTTGTATTTATGGCAAGTTTGTGTAGGATTCCTGTTTGTCTTTTCACATTTAAAAAAAGTTCTTTCATACTACCAGGTTATTTTTTTTTAAATCATCCTGACCTTTAGTACCTAGGAAGTTATTTAAAAGGAACCACATGATGAACGATTGTGGCTTTGGCAATATTTTGTATATGAAGAGGGCTGGGTGGGGTTCAATAATGCTGAACAAAGAAAGTTCTGGAGAATACTTTTCTCTTTTTTCTCTTAATCTAAGAAGGGAATCCTTCATCCACCTCTAAATAACTAAGACTGGCAACTAAGACATATATCATTCTGCTTGTGCAGAACTTTGTCAGCACACAAAGCAAGATTTCTTTCTATTGATAGCATATTGATGGGCTGGTATTTGTATTGTGCCTCAGCTCTGTATATGGCACCTAAAGTTAGTGAAATGGTGAGTCCTAAGGGATGAGTAGTCCCACCTAATGCAGTGGAAACTCAGTGTTGGTAAGAGATGGATCAGATCCTTGTGCCGAAGAAGAGAGGCAGAGATGTCAAAGATCAAGGTGCCTGAATACCACAAGGCTTGCAGAGTGAGGGAAGACGAACATAGACCCACATTTTCGGGAAGGGCGTCCACGCTCAGGAGATGTGTCAGTGCTTGAAGAAGGGTGTGTTTTTTGGATTGCAACAAACTAAGTTGAGAGTGGCTGGCAGCAGGTGAAACCCGTCGGGAAGCTGGGCTATTCCGGTCTCCGGGAGGTAGAGAAGAGCAGCTTGGTTTTACGCCGCGTGGGCTGGGAGACAGCACGGGGATTCAAGGAATGGGCAGTTACTGCTGTTGAGAAGTGTTTTGAAAGTCTAACACGACTGACGCGCTGAAACCTCAAGGAGCTGGAGGAACGATGCAGGAAAGTTCCTCTGTGCCTCCAAAGCTGACTCTCCTTCTTGAAATAATCACAGAAAAAGCAAGTAATGAGAAACCAAATATACCTTCATTGAAAGAAAGAGATTACTTTGACAGCTAATGGCCAAGACCCCATGGTGGTATTAGCGTGATTTGGGGCTGACAAAGCGTGCTCACAGGCAAACAGTGGCAGCACCAAGGCAATCTGATGTCGACCTGTAGAAGTGGGGACCCAGCAGTGCCCCCGGGCTCTCCATACCCTGCAAGGGTTCAGACACCCTAAACTTGTCCCGAGGATGCTCAGCCCCGCAGAAAGGCCTGCAGATCTCTGTGCATGGACTCGTAGCCTGGCTCTCCTTCGTGGTACGGTGCTCCCAAGTCACCCCTTTGGGTGCAGGCTGTTGCTCCATGTCCCTGCCACACCTGGTGTTGCTGATGCCACCTCTCCTTGCTCAACAGCGGGTTCGGGCAGGGAGGAGGCAGTCAGGCTTCCTTCCCTCCTCCCCAGCCTCGTGGAGGCTGCTGAGAAGGGGCCCTACCTCAGCCTGGAACAGGGAAAACACCCCAGCCTCCAGCCTTCGCCTGGGCTTGGGCCATGCCAGAGGCTGGGTTCCTATTAAACAGTCGTACAAAAATGTGCTTGCAGGGGCTGTTTCTGTGTTACACAGGCATAGAACAAAGAGCAGGCAGAGGCTGCATTTTTTTTAAGAAGTCATGCAAAAGAGTGCCTGCTAGTGCAGACAGTGAGGACCAGGCCCCACAATGCTCTCCTGCCTCTTCCTCAGCCCTTGAGGAAAGCAACCACATCTGCAGGCTACAAGATGTCCCTCCCCACGTAACCCACCGCTCTACCACCAGTGTGGAAGCTCAGCTTCCAAAAAGAGGACAGGAGGGCTGTGGTGGCTGGCCCTGGTGGCGAGGACAGGGCTTTCAATCCTGAGGATGGAGCTGGTGGGTGCCATCAGGAAGGGTGGGCGCATGGGGTGACACGTGGTCCCCAAAACGTTGTGAGCCTCCAGGACAACCTCAGCGGTCCTCCATGAGCCGCCAGAGGTGGTGAGCCTGGTTTCCCTGCAGTTTGTGTCCACACAGATCTGGAGTGACTCCGCAGAAGTCAACCGCCCCTTGGCACGAGGTCAACGAGAAGAGAAAAGCATGTAAAGCAGAAATCTTATCCCGGAGAGCCCAGGCAGACATCAGTTCTTCAGAGACTGGAAAGATATCTGTTACCCAAGGAGTTCTGGATTCATTTATCAGCCAGAGTAAACAGTCAATTCTGTAGCTAATTTTGTAGCCCTAATATGACAGTAAAGCTGAGACTAGCCCACATATTCCATTTTTATTAATGATACCCTGATGTACAGCATATCCTGATCAGGGGAGCCTAGAAAGTTTTAATCAGCACACAGAGGAGCTCTTATATTGCTAACTTAAGAGTTTGCAGCACAGGACTGAATTTTATTTTATTTTGCCCAGCTGCATGGATCTGGAAGAATTATAAAGCCTACATATTTGCCCTTTTATTTCAAAGATGGAAAAAAAAAGAATCTCTCTTTTTATTTTAACTGCAATAGCCTCAGAATAAATCCAGAAATCCTGTAGAAGCAGCAGATCTCTCCCTGTAGTGATGCTGGGTTGTGGCACATCGCACCCAGTGCCAGCAGCTCTATGTGGGCCTGCAGTGGGTCTGAGGTGCAGCCGCAGCAGTTCTGCCTGAGGATGTACCAACCCCCTTGTTCAGCATGGCACATTCAAATTCAGAACCAGCTACCACTAGCTTGGGGTTTTCTTCAGTTAAACTAGTTGTAAGACATTTCTACATACACACAGAGAAGCATTTAAAAAAGAGTGATTGGTGGGAGACACAGAGGTCTGACTGTCCACGTCACAGCCTCCTTGTTCCTTTAAAGCCACCCTGGTGACACAACGCTCCTATTACTGCTGTTCCCGCTTTCTTGCTGCTCGCAGTTTATTGATGCAATTCCTTCTCCACTCTGGAGAGTAAATGGCTCTGCTGCTACACTGCATTTCACCCTCCTCCAGTCCATGCCATCCTCTTATTGCCATGCAGAAAATCTGCAGAGCATTTATAGAGACTGCAAGGAGCAGCGTTAGCCCCAGAGCCACCACACCTTGAACAACTGAACCTACTAAGTATATTTGGCCACACAAAGCTCCATCAATGCCTCAGGGAGGGTGGAAGTGCCCTCCTATTGCCCTGTGCTACGCTATATTTACAAGCAGCTTTCGAAACTGCAGAAATTGCACCTATTCCCACACAAATCTCCCTGCTCCCTCTGACACCACGGTGAGAGGGTGGTGACTGCAACGTCCCGCAGTGCAATCCCGAAGGGTATAGGGCAAACATGAACACCCACAGACTGCGGAATAAAAAGAGACAGCAACCAAAATGCCTGGGTTATATGAAGGGTAATGACTAGGAAAACCCTTAAGCTAGGAAAATACAGTCCTGTGAAAGATCGTCATTGCTCCCACGGTGCAGGTACTATAAGAGATATTATATGCTCCAGCAAAACTGGAGCAGCAATAAATCTGACACACAAAAAAGGGTCCATTCTGCTGGCTGGTTAGCCCTGCTTAAGGCTAAAATACCACCAAGCCTGTTCAGCACTGGAATTACTTAATCAGCAATTTCCTGGGCTTGCTGTCATGCCTCAGAGATGCCATTCCCATGGAAAGTTTGATGGTAGAAATAAATGTGTACTTCAGGAGTTGGCTAATTAAGCAGTAAATAAAAAGGATTACAATAATAAGAATAAAAATGCCTACAATTCTTCTATAGTCACCTGTGTTCCTCTTTTGCAGGGGAACATTGAGTTTAAAATTCTTGCTCCAGAGAGGTTTTGTTCAACAGGCAGGGTTCAGAGATGCCTGGCGGGAGGCTTGGAGAAATTTCCCCACCTCCTGAGCAGTTCACTACCTTCTTGGAAAGGTGTTCCTTGGGGAGATAATGGGTCCTTGGTCGTCATCTACATATTGCTCAGTCGTGTTTTTTTTAATCTTCCAAATGCAAGGTGTTTTCCAAAAAAAAAAAAAAAAAAAAAAAAAGGCATAACAAGCTGGCAGTGTTTCCCTGAAAAATCCCAAGTACTGAATCTTGTGGGAAAGGATGATGCTGACTCACTGATCCTGATGGCTCAATACCCAGCCCTGGTATAGAGCAGCAGGAGAGCTGCACTTCTCCGGAAGGAAGAAGAAAGCTGTAGAAACAGGAAAGCAAGAGGGAGGGAAAGGCCTTTATGTTTACTTGTGATTAAAGGCACGCTGTAAAACAGGTGAGTTTAAACTCATTTGTCATATAGGTTTTTAGCTGATCTGCATGAATGCATTTTATTCAGGTTCTCCGTGTTGTGCCTCAGGAATACACATTCATTATTAAATTTTTAATTGTGGGTCCTGAGCCATGAACAAAGTCTTCCTCTCCTTTCTGTCCCACCATACTTTAAAAACCATGTAAATCTTCCTTCTCTGAGTAAAAGTGGATGGGAAAACCGTTATTAGAAATGCACATGTTAGTACTGCCCTCTGTGGGAGGTCTTGTGATGCGTGGTGCGGCATCACTCGTGGTGGTGCCCGTCAAATGGCTCATGCACAAAAGTATATCTTCAGCCCCATGCCAATCATGAGAAACAGTGTTTTACTTCTTAAATTTCTTGTTAATTATGATTTAAGGTTTATGCTCAGTGTTACTTGCTTCTGCTGGATTTGTGAGTACTTTAAAGAAAAGAGCTAGCAAAAGAAAATTGTCGCAGGCAAGTAAAGTAGAGCCAGTCTGCACCACAGCCAGCACAGATACCCATCGCTGCTAGAGGAAATGCTTTCAGTATGACAGTTGCTGTCTTCAGATGAAGAATTATAAGGGAAAACGCTACTTCAGTGTTTATTCAGAGTAAGAAAATCCTCTTGCCTCTGGAAAGATGAGCTGAGGAAAGAAGACTGCAATTTTGTCCAGCGCAGACATGCTGAGCGGGGTGACCCAAGATACAACCGCAGCCACTGGGAGTGCTCCCAGCCACCCCACTCCCTGCCTTGCAGCCATTTTCATCCCCGAACACAGCAACAACCAGAGAAATTCCTGCGGAAGCTCAGATTTCAGCTCCACTGGCTTTTCACTTCTCCCTCCCAGGCGAGTGTTTGCTGGTTGTGCTGAAGGGGAATTTTGAGCCCGCAGAGACCGGCACCTGATTGCCCAAAGACTTTCTGGGTGATGTTGATGTGTCTGGTTTCAGTCTGGTCTCACAGATTTTCTGCAAGCCCTGTTTTGGTTCCTCTTTTCTTGTGAATTTCACTGTGAAGAGAAATGTAGCCTTTCAGTGGACGCTGCTCCAACCAGTGTTGCATGGCGGTGTCTCTTGATTTGGGGTTTTATTTCATTAACTGAAAACATAAGAGAGTGGCTGGGCTCTGCAGCCTGCCCTGGACCGACCTGTCTCCTCGTGCTGCTGCAGCTCCACCACTGGTGAGGGGCCCTGGAATGAAAAAGCAGCAAATGAACTGCCAGGTTGCTGGGGATGCAGTTGGCTAGAGGAGAAGAAACCAGGAGGGTTGCCACCAGGAAAAGTGATTTGGGAACTCCTATTGCCAAGGCTTCGTCACTAGTGGAAGCAGCAGGAAGGGAATGCTTGGTGCCTGCTGGCTGATGGCAAGAGCAGAGAAAAAAATCTGAGGTTAGGTCCATGGGTGCCAGTGCTACCTTGAGACCACAGTCTGGTTTCCTTTTAAATGCTGATCAAATTATTGATGTGATAGAAGAAGAGAAGCAATGTATTTCATGTTCTCTACATCAACGACAGTTAACCCTTCTTGCTGCCCAGTCCAATACCTTTGTGCTCAGAAAGATTTGGCACCATGGTTTGCTCGATCATGGCAGGAGAGGAAGCTTTGCCTCGGCTGCGATGCTCTGCTCCTCTCCCATGGGCCTGCAGAGCCCGCTGCAGCCAGGGAGGCAGAGCCTCGAGGGCTTTCAGCATTTCACCCGTGCATAACTTCCCCTTACTCTGTCAGGAAGGGCTGAGGGGATGCCCGTCGAGAAAGCCAAAGGGTTTACATCGTTCACGTGGGAAAATCTGAGAGCACTCTTGGATGCAAAGCCAGGGGTTAAACAAAGCTTTCCCTTCTGAAGGGACTCATCTATGTTAAGTTAAGCAGGCAGTTCTGTTCCCCCCACCCCAACCAACCAAAGGAAATTTTAATATGTTCAACTTAACGGATTTTAAGTAGAAAAAAAAAAAAAAGAGAGAGAAAAATTGATCATTTTCATAATCACATTTTTATTTTCTAAACATAAAAGAGCTGAACTCAGCTAAAATGGAAGGCAACCCACTTGACTGCAGGGAGTGGAAAGGTTCCAGTTCACACAAAAGCTGTCTACGTCTGTAAAATCAGGAAAAAATGAAATGAAGTGTATTTAAACCTTCAGAAATAATTAAATCATGTGTTTATGGTTATACAATGAATGGATAGATTGGATTGCTTAGAAGATGGGGACAGAAATTAAAGTGTTATCTTACACTGTGTATATATCTTGTGGATACATTTTCTGAGATTAAAGCGATGCAGAAAACATTTCCTTTAGCAGGCACTGTCAGGCAATTTGAGGGGCAAGGGCAGAACTGCTTAATTCCTCTGTGTAAAAAGGACAAAATGTGCTGGCCTAAAACTTCCTGCTATGGAGAAAAGCGAGAAAAAACGGGGCCTGAAAGCATGTCTAGGTCGCTGGCTGCAGCAGCTCTCTTCTGTCGACTGCCTCCATCTCCTGCCAGAGAGGAAGGTACGGAGCAAAATGGGGAGAAAGTGGCTTATTTAAGCCAGGCACACAATTCTGCTTTTCCTCGTTTTCTCCTTGGCTTAGATCCCCTTTTTAAAAGGTCCCCAGTTTTTTGCATTATGGCATATTTGACTCGTACAGGTCCTCGCCCTGCTTTCTGCCCCAGCACGTCCCTGTCTTTCTGTGCCGTGCACGCTGCTCTGCGTGGGACAGCTGCGTGCAGCCCCTGCACCGAGGCAGGCTGGTAAATCAAACCCACTAATCGTGACGTCCAAAACAAACAGGGCCCAAAGTTGCCAAGTAAGAAGGATTTTGCCTGCACTTCTGCATCCCTTCAGAAGAGAAGCCAAACTTTTAAGAGAGTTGGCAGAAGGTATTGAAAAGAGCTTTTCTGCCAAGCAAGAGCAACAACGGGGTGTTGGAGTGATTACCTTCAAAAGAGCTCAAAGACAGACATACTTTGCTATTTTTTATTTATTTTTTCTTCACCTGAGTTGCGTTATCCATCAGTTTCTTTCAGACAAAAATTACTTGATTCGTATTCAATCTACAGTGAAAGCAGCTTTTATTTGACATTGTATAAGATTGTCTGTTCCTCAGAAGTGTGGCTCTTTTATGAGGCACAAATGAATGACTGTGACTTCTGTGGAAATTCTGGAAAGAGCATTCGTGAGGAAATCAGTTATTTAGCCTCTTCCGGAAGAAAGGCCTTCATTGCTTAATAACTGCTGATATTCCTGCTTAGCAGCCTATGTGCTTTCATATGGCCTTGAATAAAAAAGGACCTTTACACTTGGACAGTGCAACTCGTCCTTCTTTTTTGCAATAGGAGGAATAGATGGCAAGGAATTATGTAAGGAGGAACGACTTCAGAAGGCTTCATATTAAAAAGAGCTGGGCCCAGACCTATATCCCAAATCTGAGCTACCTTTTGATTCTGGTGCAACTTTGGGGTCCAGGCTTTCAGATCTGCCTCAGTGCCTATAAGGGAGACCAAACTTTCTCTCTTTGCTCTCCCACCCACCCTTGGGTGGGAGAAGAAACAAAACCTGGATTGCTAGTCTGAAGCCTCACCGGGTTCCCAGACAGGGAGAAGCAGTGTGAGCTGTGCCTCCTGCAGGCAGCTCATCCAGCTGCCCACGTGGAGCAGCGGCTCCATGGTTAATAACTCAGAAAATGAAGGAAAGGCAAACAATGTCTGACAGAGGTGAGCAGGATTGCAGAAAAAGGGATTCAGAAAGAGGGGCAGGCAGTGGTGAAGGATTATGTAGGATGAAATGAAATATGGTATAATTAAAGGACAGTGATGTTATAGTATGCTGTGTCCTAGCTTTCACAAGACACATCTCAGGCATATCAGATGCATTTCTGATGTCTGGTTTTATGTTGGTTGAAAAAGAGACGTTCCTAAGAAGGCTAAATGCTTAGAGGTGAAGATCACAACTGCCCCTGGAGAAGGAAAACCTGGAAGAAAGCAGAAGTGAGACATACTAACAAATTGAACCAGAATCCAAGCACAGGAAGGAAAGCAGAACATTTCACCTTCTTTCACCAAAAATAAACAAGCTGAATATGCACTGACTTGGTACTCACTAAATTATACGAATCCTGGTCTGAAGTTTTGACATCCACTTATGAAGGCAGAAAGGCTGCCTATTGCCCTACAGTGTGTCAAAAATCAGGAATCACCTTTCATTAGTAGCTGAGATTGCTCAGTCTCTGCAATAGGACAATACCATACAGATTGTCTCAGTGGGCAGTGGGCACAAAGTGGCACACAGGAGGTTCCCTTGAACATCAGGAAGCACTTCTGTGCTGTGTGGGTGATGGAGCACAGGCTGCCCAGAGAGGTCGTGGAACCTCCTCCTTGGAGACCTCAAAAGCCGCCTGGACGTGGTGCTGGGCACCCTGCTCTGGGTGTCGCTGCTTGAGCTGGGGTTGGGCCAGGGGACTTGCAGAGGGCCCTGCTAACCTCAGCCGTTCTGAGATTCTGTGAAAGCCACTGAGTATGTCCATGCCATGAAACCTGTTGGACCTTGGCCAGAAGGAGCACATACGCCACAAAATGGATAGAGCTATGTCACTGAGGCCCATATCACCTGGGACTATCTCCAGAGAGATTATGGCATGTGTCTGAGAGCCCTCATCCACCGGTGGAAGCAATAATACAACAAGGAGTTGAAGGCAGCTGGACTCCCTTTTCCTCAGCATCTCTGGGACTGGTTTTCTCTTCCTCAGGAGAGTCGCTTGTATTTGCTTTTCAAGCCTGTTCTTGAAGAAAAATTCATCTGTTTATTATAACAAAGTGGACTTGAAAATAGATGGTGTGCATGTATGCTTAGGTCAGAAGTGCACTTGCCTCAGCTGATAATTATTCTGGTTTTTTTTAGCATCAGGGTGGACAAATCTTTCTATTTTCTCCATTGGACAAAAAAAAATAAAAAATAAAAAAAAAATATTTCCTTCCTGTTACACACCCAGAACTCCCAATGGTTGTTATTCTGACAGCACTGCCTACTTCGTTAACACATGCACAAAAGCTTCTTGAAAGCAGACGGATAAATACAGCCAGGCTTTATTTTAAGCTTTTCACATTTTACGAATGTAAAATTTCAGCTTGGTTGTAGCGATCTCTAAACTTTGCAGTCCGTAATTCTTCAGTTCAAATGCTGCCATTCTGATGTAGATCTAATGCGGTCTGTATTCAGCTCAGCACTCAGAGAAGACTTGAAGAGGAGCTATAGATACATGCAGAATAATATCATTGTTTGTCTTGATTCTGCTGTTAAATAATCCTCAATTTTTCAGTTTCAGTGGGCATGTTTTACAAGAAAATCCCTCATTTACTTGTATAAAACACATTTAAATAAATATCTTTAAGCTACTTTCATGTTTTCTTTATTTTACTGAGATGAAGTAGTGATAAAAATGAATTAAGAAAGAAATAATTCCTCACAAAAGCCTTTTTTTCCAGAAAGCAGAAGCTTCCAGAGATTTAAGATGAAGGGATTCTACCTCATTAGGAGGCTAAGTCTTGCCAATCTGTTTACATGGAGAACAACTGAAATACAAGCATTAAGATAGGTTAAGACATCGAGTGAAACAGCTCTTTAAGATGTTACGGAAAGCAATGCCGTGGAGCTTTTGTTCAGATTTCTCTTTATTACCATGTGTCTAATCCTGCCTTCCGGCAAAAGGACCCAAAGCCCAAGTGCTCCAATGTGTTAGAAGGCATTGCTCCCATTTGCCCGGCCATGGTAGGTGCGACCTTGGCTGGACTGCAGCCCCGTGGGACAGGACAGAGCAACCGGGTGGCTCTTGACAACTCTTTGGTCAGCACATGAAATTTAGTTGGATGTGAGGAGCCTGCAGCTCTGTCCTGTCCTGCCTCCAGGCTCAGATATTGGAAGAAAATTAGATCACTTTCCCCATCCCTTCTGCATATTAGTCTTTCCTCCATTTCTCACCAGCTCCTTTTATGAGCTGTATTTAATAACACCGGTGGATGGTTTTTTTAAAACATGCTGTTTTAATGTTTCTTTAACAAAACACAAATTCCCATCAGACATAATTTTACAGTCTTATTACTCATACAAATGTTGAATTCCCCTCATTATTCCTATTGACCTTGGCTTTACTTAAATCCTGGAGCTGTGCATTAGTGCTTCTGCATAATATAAAATCATTTCCCTTCAGTAGGATTTACACTACACTGCTTTAAATATGATTGAATATCTCCTTGTTCTTGCAGGAAAGCAAATAAGGTGTCCTTTGCCTGGCTGTCCATTTGTATTTGTTTCCAAATTAAACAGTCCTCTGATTATTTGCCCTCATGCTGTAGTGCTTTGCATAGCCCATGAAGATCATTTGCAGATTAGAACAGTGAAGTCTGGCAAAAGAAGAGGAAAATGGACTGCAGAGAGCTACAGTATGGAGGGCAAAGGCCACGGACATTTCTTGAAAGTATTTTTCCCCATATGTTCTTCCAACGTAAAATTTATCCTCAGAGGTCAGTGCATGGATGCCCACAGTGTGAGCAGTAGATAGCCTCTGATGAGGTAAGCAGAGAAGAAGAGCAAAGAAAATTGGATTAGAAATGGGAAAATTGGGAAAAGAAGAAGAAAGGGGAGAAAGACCTGCTGCCAGTCTTGTGCAGAAGGATCTGAAGGTCACCAAATGGTTGCAAGAGGACCCCTGACAAATCAGGGTGGGAACAGACCAATACTGTGATTTTGTTCATCAGAGGTGAGGATGGAGCTCAGACAGAAGTGTGACTTGTAACCTTGTCTTACTGCTTGACCACAATACTATTGACTCTGCGTGCTATAAATGCTGCTTCTGCATTTCATTTTCGTGTTTCTCCATACATATATATATATATATATGTATATATACATTATTTTCTGAAGGTTCCAGGCACTACTGCCCTGTCTACTCCAGCAAACTGCACTTAAATGGCAAATCTGCAAATACAGGACAGGCATGGAATTTTCCATTTTGTTAGAAAGTGTGTATTTGTCAAAACCAGCCCATTTCAGTGGGAGCATGCATGCCAGTTTCCTCAGGAAGAATTTTGCTGAGCCTACCTGGAATTTCCAATGAAAACAGCCTGCTCAGTCTCCAAAACAGCCTGTTTGTCAAGGCACGTATCTGGGGTGTGAGAGAGACAGAGTCAAGTTCTTGGCTCCCGAAGGGATACTCCATGTGATATAAAGCAAAATAGCTCCAAAAGGAGAAACTGAGAGCCCTAATTGAGGAAAGCCAATAATGTGGCATGAAGGCACTTACAACGGGGAAGAACAGGCTTTGAGTCCATGTTCTGAATACAAAATACAGACTGCCAAAGTCTGCCACATCCCACATGAGCTCCCTAGGCTCCAAGGTGTTGAATTATGGTAGTCCCTTTCAGAAAAGAACATTAAAAAAACTTCAGTAGCCCCTATAATTCTGAATTAACTGACTTCCATGGGAATGACCAGCATGCAAAATAAAGTTTGAGCTGTGCTGTTAACACATCTCTATCCTACCCATATAACCTTCCCCAATATTCATTGACGGTGCCCACCATGCACTACCACTTTGGGATTTAACACCTTTTTCACATCTGCAAGAACTGAACTCAAGTCAGCAACAAAACTGAGACTACAGATTAAATTACTCTTGCCTAAGAAGACAAGACTTCAGAAACAGCATACACTGAGAGCCAAAAGCTAGGTATATTTGTGATGACAAAACTTTTATGTCATCCTTGATGTTACTAACATCATCTTTTTAGTTAGTGAATCTTTAAACTGTGTTTCACAAATAACTGATTCAAATTTGATTGAACTTAATGGCATAGCTGGCAATTAGTAGTGATGTTCATTTGTTTTCTATTGAGAAGCCCTCAAGAAATGTAGTACAGCTTAATATTTTGTGCCTGTCTGAGACTGAGTTGGCTGTATCTGCATGTTTCTCAGCTCCTTCCAAAATTCAGTCATTTTTTTGACAACAAAACCATCCAGAGGACATCATACTACATTTAGCACTTGCACTATTGTACTCAGCTCCTGGTAAAGTACTGATTGCTATTGTTAAACTCCACATGCCTGCACATCAATGCAAAAAGCTTGTTGCAGAACCATTTTTTTTTCAACAGCAAATCAGAAGTTTATTAATTTTTCTTCACATGCAATTGACAATCCATCTATTCACCATCACAAAATCTTTCTTTCACTGGAAAACCTAGACTTTCCATCGACTCCACCATATTGTCCAATGCATTATCTCCTTATAATATCCATAGCTGAATGTTCAGAGAAGCAGCTGGGTTCTGCAACCAACTGTTAAGCAGAAGGTAGACATCAAGCTTTGTTTCCTTAGAAGATCCAAAACAGTGATTTAGTTTTTCACAGTTTCCTTCTTTCACTCATTTGTCTCACGCTCGCTTTGCTGTTTCTGTTTATCTCATCCACTTTTGTCTGACTTGTTGAAAGAACAGAACTATTGCAGCAAGAAGGAAACAAAACCATTTTCTGATCTGCGGACATCTCTGTTACTTCCCTGGACCTGTAAAAATCAAGATCTCCACATATTCTTTTTTCCCCTCTTTGCAGTCAAAACGTGGTCACAGTCTGTATAGACTATGCCAATTAAAGAAATAAAGTCATGTTTTGAGCCGTCTTGCAAAACAAATATCCATTTCCACAGGAAGAAAGTATTTATTTTTTCTTCCATCTGATTCCTCTCAGATGGAAGAAAAGATGGATTTTCTTCCATCTGACTCTCACAGCATGCCAAAAATTTCCTTTTCAAAAGATACACAAGGTGCATCTTTCTGTGGGCATTTGGACCACACTGGAATCAAGAGATTCACCTAGCACTGGCTGACAATTTCTCCCTTTCTGTGTCTCTGTCAGGAATAAGATGCTAGTCAGAACACCAATCTAAACTGTGTTCCAGAACTATTAAGGAGAATAATGATAGTTTTCTTAGTGGCAGGTCATACTCACTCTTGCAAGAAGACGGAATGATTTTCCTTGAAGCTGTGTACCCAAAGTATAACTAACTAAATACACTCCATCACCATGTGTGTCCTGAAATACAATATGGGCTTTGTTATGTTCTCATTGTAGGTCACCAGTAATGCTACTGAAATCACTGGGATAAGACCCTAAAGGAGAAGGAGGTGCTATGTTAATAATGGATGTGACCTGTCTCATCCTTTTTTTTTTTTCAGAATGCTCTTATTTAGAAAAGCAAACCACTGTATTAACATAGTCTCTTACTCATATCATTTCCTTTGCCTACAGCACAGTATGCCTGGATTTAACAATGGCAGAAAAGGATATGGCAGGCTTTTAACCTTACTGAACCTAGCTCAGGCTGAAGCACTGATTTACTTGGCTTAGCCATTTAATGAGAAATATTCAAAAGCATATGTTTTTATTGTACAGTAACGCTGAATGCAACTGAAGGAGTAAAATACCCCAGAAAGGGAAGTTATTTTCATGGTTTTCCATGTTTTAGGCAGTGTAGCATGGCTCCCAGCTTCACACTTCCTCTCTTTTCCAGAGAGGCTGAAGGGACTAAACATTTCTCATGACCTTTATGTGTTCAGTCTGTTGGCAATAACTGTGGACAGGTGCAACTACCAAGGGGTTCTGTTATAATTAACAAACACACTGGCCCAAGTCTCCACCCAGAAACCTGGGAAAATTAAATATTTTCCCTAGACACCTTAACAAGCAATACTTCCCTTCCCACTAGCTCTTGAAACAAAAGGAATGTTATTGAGGAGAAAAGGGAACCCAGAATTAATTTGGGAGAATATAGTGATCATAAACAGATATTTCTACCAATCTTATGCATACATTCCTGTCCTCCAGCAACTTTGGCAGTCGGCTACCCCCCAACCCAGACTGAACAAATCCCCATTAGACAAATGTACTCTTGCAGATTCTGTTTCTCCCCTTTCCACATACCATTCAGTTTCTCATCAGATCCAAAGATATTTATCTTTTATGGAAACGGTGTCTAATCCATGACGGGTCCTTCACACCCTCTCCTGTCAAGCAATTGCTGCCCAACCACACTTGGGACTATGTGGGTTGGTCTTCAGGGACCTCATAATCCAGGTGAGAATTCAGTCTAAGAAGCTAGCTTGAAGGTGACACCTCAGCTGCTGCTGCTGGCTGCAATGCCTGGACCTGTCCTAGCATGATTAAAGCTGTAGGCTGTGAAGGAAGTTCATCATTTCTGTCCTGTTTCTCACCATGCTATCATACTCAAGCCATCTGGTTCCTCACCTGGGAAAAACTGTAAGAACCCATGTCCCCGCTGGCATTCCTACAGGCATCATCACGTTGTAAAGACAGCAGGCAAGGAGAACCATTGTGTCCCTGCATCCAAATTGCAACTATACAGGTCTAATAAAGCTAAATAGTTAAAATATTTGTGTTGACAGTAAGCGAGGTCTCCTGTTAAATGAAGGATTATTCATTGTCCAGGGCACCAACAGAGAACAACAAAGAATCCATTTTCCTCCAGGATCAAAACAGGTCACTAAAGACGCTTATCTTTTGCCTGATAAGGTACATTTCCTGGCCTTGGCAGAAACGGACATGGCTCCACATCAAACCCAAGAGGCTGGCAGCTCTTTGGAGGCATTTTTCTTTGATAGCGGCTGCTGCATTTCCCTTTCACTCCTACATCCCTTTGACACAAATTCAGCAGCAAAAGCCCAAATGAAAAAGAGAAGCAATGAAAACAGCCAGAACAATGAAGATCACGTGCTTAAAAAGCAAAGTCCATACCCTGCCCCTCTGGGCCATTCTCAGCCCTCCTGCTGTTGCCGTTGCTGGTGGCCCAGCCACAGGTCTCAGGCTCCATGCAGGTGGGTGCTGACTGCATGCCACCCACAGGGCACACAGGCGATGGCACTTCTCATGAGTTGAGCTGAAGAGGCTGCTAGCTTTGAGGAAAGTGATTTATGTAATAATTAGTCATTTAGGACTTCAGCGGGCAAGTAAAGGTGCATGTCCCTTGCTTGCACGCCAACACCGCAGCAGGCATGGTGGTGCCCACTCCAGCTAATAGAACAAACTGTCTTCATGCTTTGAACTTCACCCACCAGCAAACAGGCTCCCCCCAGGAGGGATGAATTATCAGGATGTGAGAAGAGGACTAAGTAAATGTCCCCCCAGATACCTGGTGCTGTGGTGGTTGCATGCCAGTGTGGTTTTTGCTGTTTTTTGTGAAGATCTCCTGCCCAGAGCAAGGAAGTGTGTGGCTCAGCATGCACAGCTGTTGTTCTAACAGACCAGGAACAAAAGGCTGTGAGGGCATTCAGCAGCTTCCATCCCCAGAGCTAACCTCTCTCGCCAGCTGGCCTTGGCTAACCCCATGGGGACACCATGAGTGGTGGCAACAACCACCTACCAGTGTCCAAGCCCTACAAATTTACTCACTCAGCCTGATTGTGCAAACCCTGGCCTTCTTCCCATTTGCACCCCCACACCCTTGTCCCACCCACATACTGCCATTTCTTCCTCCTGGGCCTGTAGCCCAGGTGTTTGTTTCCAGAGTTGGTTCCAAAGCTGAGATGATCCCTACGTACCTTGCTCCTCTCTCTTCTTTCATTTTTCCCTTCCTACACACTGGCTGTCAACCAAATCCCTAGGCCTAACACTCTGAATAAACTAATCTGAGTTTGTGGTAGTAGTGGTAAATCAGATAGACCAATCCAAATTTCCCATAAAACTGTCTTTCCACAACATTTCTTATGTCCCAGCTGCCTCATCTACCACTGGCCCTCCCTGCACAACAGAAAGGGCTGCACGCTGCATCACTGGAGATCCTGTCCCCTGTGCAGCCTCCCCTGGCATCAATCTGAGGACAAGCAGTCAGACGCCACCCAAGCAAGTTGCCTTTTCAACACTTATTTCTCAGTCTAGCTGAAATAGCCCCACAGTGCTCAGCGAGTGCCACGCTTAGTCAAACTGGGATGGGGCTGATGGTTGGCCCTGCTTGAGCCTGCAGCTCTGCAGCCCATCATGAACATCCTAGGGAACACAAATGTGGGATCAAGGTGAACATGGACAGATGTTTAGGCTGGGCATAGGCTCAGGCTGCAGTTGGCCGTGCCATCAGCACCGCCAAAATCAGCCCTTTCTGCAGAGACCTGCTTACAGAGGCGCTGGTCACCACAGTGGGATGCTCACCTGTGCAAACTCTGTAGGCCAAAATTCAGATGTTCCCCCTACCTACAGCTGTGAAACCACTCTCTTGTTTCTTTTTTACAAGGGACTGAACAATTGCTATTCAGGCCAAAATTTAATCCCAGTGCTGCAACAATGGACCATAATGACCTGAAGGTGGTTTGGATTTGCTTTTTGCTGTGGCAAGTCACATGGACAGAGAATAGTGATTTTTCCTTGAGGATCTCAAAGGAAAAATCAAATTTTATTAAAGATACCACGGAGAATGATTGCTACTTTCACATTTTATTGCTCCACTCCACAACAGAAAAATATATGAAACTCATTCAACCACATATCTAGTCATACAAAGGCAATCAAAAGCACATTACAAATAATATATGATTCAACACAGTGCAATATAATTCATAATACAATTCTAATAATCCTAGAAAAAATGGAATTCCACAACCTATCAGATTTTTTCTGACCTGTGTGTAACAAAGATTGGATTAGTTTTTATCCAGCACTTGTTTCTACGAGGCTGGAACAAAACCATATTAAGTTAGTGGGGGGAGGAAGCAGAACTTATAGCATGTGTCTCTGTTTCTACTGTTGCTGTTCTAAATGGAGTACAATAAACCAAAGAAAAGTAAATTTTAAAACAAAAGAAAATTAGAAGAATAAGGAGGCCTGACAATAAATGAACAAGTTAGTAATTTTGTGTGATACTTTTGTAAATTCCAGTGTGTATAGCCCAACAAAATTAAAATCTGAAAGTGGTGGAAAGTGTTCGTGTTTGCCATCTGGCAAGTCTGGGGTCCAAAGACAATCCTAGACCTTATTAAAGTCAGTGGTCTGGCTGGATGTTCTTCCAGGCACAGCAGAACAGATTGGGTAAAAAACAGTAGAAATGGATCACAACAGTTACAGATCCATAAATAAGTATTAATCCACGAGTTATTGAAGAAATTCTTTAGAAATTAGAATCTCTGAAATGCTTAATGTTTTCTTTGAACCAAGCCATAAATTGAGACAAGTCTTTACTTGACAAGTCTATGCTGCTCATTTCCCATGCTGGCAAAGAAATCATTAGGAGGCACAATTTCATGGCTACGGGCCTATGGCCACATTTCAGAAACATCATATATAACTTGTTGGTTACATGGGCCTGTATAGAAGTGGCTTTAAAAATCAGAAAGTGCATGGCAGAGAACAGTCGTTCAATAAGATGTGCAGACATCACGAACACACATTTGAACAGATTTGTGTTTTATGCCTGGTTCTACCCTGTGTGGTGAACTGGTGGAAGGGATACTCAAGCAACTTGCCATGTGCTCTACCAGGAGTGTGCAGATCCCCAGGTCGGAAGGTATTGTGATATTTTTCACTGTTTTGTTGCCAAACTGACTTCTGCCACCCAGCCCTTCTCTGGTGGTGTAATGACTCAGAGGGACTAGTGCTGGTACAGACCGTGAGATGGTCTGTTTGAAAGTCACGTCCTTCATGCAGGGGGAAAAACCTGCAAGACAGATGCTCCTACACTGGAGAGATGGAGGGAAAATAATAGCAGAAGGCAATAGCTCCAGGGAAAGTTAAAACATAGCGACCTTGGTTGGAAGATAGATCAGTGATCCCTGTAGCCTCTAAAAACATCCCAGCATGTTGCTCCAGGGTGGATCCAGCAGAATAAGCACCGTCTGTGTGAGTGACGCAGCTGGACAGAGGCCCATGTGCCAGGGTGTGTGGGTGCCAAGCTGGGAAGAGTAAGGAGGGGTGGGTGGGGGTGACATTTATGGCTGGCGGGCCCAAGGGCACCATTTCATTCCTCACACCCAGGCCCATGCCAATCATGCCGTGGTGGTACCCAGAAAATTATGTTCTGAAGCAAGAATAGAGCCAGCTTAATCCTGGTTAATGCAAAGCCTCTGGTTGAAATGATGTGCACATTTTTAAGACTTTGTTTCAAGCTGCCTAAACCACAGAAAGGGGACATTCTTTATTACCACTTCTCTTAAAGAAAATTAATTTCCATTCCCCCTGAAGCGAACCTTAGGGAGTGAGGAAGAATCACAAGAGCTGATGGGGAAGGCGTTGCCTATGTAACACCACCAAAAATATTCAGTTACTCTGTCCCCACAAAGCCACTGGGTAATTTAAAATAATAAAACATCAGAAAACAGGGCAGCTTACTTCTCTGTAATTTAGAAGCATAAAAGGGAACTGATGTTGTAATTACAGACTGGAATACCAAAAGCCCCATTTTTTAAAGTTGTTTCAGTAAACTTTTAAAATTTCTATTAGACCCTCCAAAGGGGACATAAATGACTTTTTGCTCAAATTTTAAAACTCTGAGGAAAAGATATATATCTGGAGGGGTGGCAGGGGACCTGGCATACCAGAATTGGTTAGTGTGCTACAAGACAGGTATCCATGCTGAGACTAGAATTTGCTTTAGGCAGAGGTAAGCAAAACAAGGAGAGCTTTAGCATGTCTATAGCATTTTCCATCAGGCCAGATCAGTATCTTTACTTTGCAGATCAGCCACTTGAGGCACAGATATAATAAGATCGATAGGAAAAGGGCTGCTGAAGAGCCAGAAACAAAGCTAAGTTAACAAACCTCCTATATTTTTCTTAAAACTACTAATCCTTTGGGTTCTGATACACATAATGATAACCATTCTCCAAAATTAGCCAATATAACCTCAAATATTGCAGGACCATCTCAGCCAGGTGACAGATAGTGTACCATTTCTTTAAACAAATGGAAGGAAACCCAAAGGAGAAGAGGCTTTTCCAGTGAACCTTTTCAGGGAAATGAGAAAGGGAGAACAACAGAAATGAGAAAGGGAGACAACATAACTTTCCAATGAAGTTCTTTGTTCTGAGGTAAGAGAAAGCCACTTCCAGCAGCTGTGTCCTTCCTTGGCAATTCAAGCTGATGGTGTTGGTCATTGTCCATTCCACTTGGAAGGTCAAAAGAGATGGTCTCCTCCCTCGTCTCGGGAACGCGCTGTCTCCCGCATATGCCAGAACACATTTGCGGGCAAGGCTTCTGATTTTCTCATTTCCTTTCCTGTTTTGTTGTGCAGGGATTTTAAGCTCTTGGCTTTGGAGTTCTCTTTTATAGGCCTTTTGCCTTTGTTTATTGTCATTTACTTTTTAGCTGTTTTTGTTAAGACGCCCAGTATCGTTCAGGCATGGATGCCCGTAAATTAACATGCATTATTATTATAATAAAATTGCGTCACTGCTGAAAGCCAAACTGTCCAACATAGATCTCTAAATAGAGGGGTAAGTGAGAGGTTGGATGGTGTTGTTCTCTACAACAAGGAACACAGAAGAAAGTATATAATCTGGGAGGTAGAAAATGTGACGAGGAGATCTACTAAGGGGTGCTCACATAAGCTTTTGGTGGCCTGCAAAGTTCATCAAAAGACCTTGAAAACTCAGATGGCCATGAAAATTCTTAAAACTTTCATAGGAAACTAAGATGAATTATATGCTTAAAAGACTGTGGTTGTCCTAAACTATTGGGATTAAATGCTAAAACAGGCAGCATGTTTTGACTCCCATTTTAAATGAGCCAACCAGCTTGAGAGAGCAAAGACTGTGCACTACCACAATTATAGGGAGAGTTTGCTTATTGCAGCATCTACCTATGAAGTGAAGAGTTCAATGATCAAATAAAACAGGCTGCTCTTTTTTAAAGCTTTTTCTTTAAATATTCAAATGAAATGTTTTCACTTTGGGGCTTTGAATACAGAAAAAAAAATACCCTAGGTGTTATTGCTTGTCATATCTCTGCTGCGATCAACCCAACTCACTGGTGAACATTCAAAGACTTAGCAGTTCTCTTCATAAGTGTGAAAACACTAGGTAGGATCCATCCTGCCCTACTAGTAAACCTCGACATTGTGCCCCAGTTTCAGTACCTGGCAAAGCTATCCCTTAAGTGCCTAATTGTCCGTGAAGTAAAGGAGATGCCTTATAAGGCTTTCAGAAGAATATTTTGAAAATTCTTCCATCTAATATCAAAGCATAATGCTAAGCAAGGAAGATCTCCATCCAAGGGGCCTTCAGAAACCTGCTTCTCTACAAGCCGAGACTTTGACTACACAGGCAATACTGTCATTTTAAAGGTGTTAGATCCCAACATTTATCCCCAAGTTAATTGCCAAAATTATGTAAACTGGGTGCAACTAATGAACTCTTATTACAATTACAAACACTTTCACTTTCAAGGGCCCCCCAGGTGAAGATCCGTATAAAGACTCACCATACTCCTATGAAAAATGCAAACATTATTTCTATTTCCCCATAAGAAAACTTACACACCGAAAAGGGACAAAATGACTTAGGTTAGGTATGCATCACATACTTATGAACTCAAGGTTGTACCTTGTCTTTCATTTCCAGGACTGTCTGCCAAGGAATAAATCCACACCCATAGTCAAATACCAACTGAAAAAGGCTGAAAACACAACTGCTATAATACATTATCCAGGTTAATACCGAACTCTATTTTAGCAAAAAAAAGCCCAAACCAAACCAACCAAACCAAAAAAAAAACACCCTTCACCTCCTGAGCCTTAAGTTCCACTGCCCACAATTTCTTGTGTTAATGTATCTTTTTAATTTATGGTGTATTAATTTTATCCATGGTCCTCTACTTTGTGTAAAAATCCATGAACTGCCAGCAAATTCTACCTCTGGTTGCCTGTAAGTCTGATTTTTTTTCTTACAATTTCTTGGCTGGTTTGATTTTCTATTACAAGTTCTGGTTTTGTTTTATTCTGTTTTTCTTTTTCTCTTCTGTAAAATATCTGATGGTCTAACAAACAGAAATCCTTACAGGAAAAATCTTCCCTTGGAAAGAAGGTCTAAAAGTCAGGTCTGATTTTCATAGGTTTCCCCCCAGATATAGGTAACATTTATTTTTCACATTTATTTTAGCAATTAGGAAGTTATACAGCAGGTATCAGATGGCTGATCTAAAACTATATAATAATGACATTCAGACTCTTTTTGTCATTACTTCAATGGAAAGTCCTAGTTTCAGTTTTGCTAACCAGGAATCACACAGAACTAGATGCTTCTTTAAAAGCCGTGGCTGCAAATTTCTACATGAAGATGTACTTTTTCTGTTTTAACTCGTGAAAAGGTGCACTGTCCTTTACACATGCCCAGATGCCTTACATCACCATATTACAGGAAAAGATGGTTGTGAGCATTGCTTTTTGCTGAGATGGGAAAAGTTGGAGCACCACCAATACAGATTTTAAATATAACATATAAAAGTAACAGTGAAACACATAAATTATTATGGTATTAATAAAACAGATATTGAAGGTGACTGAAAAATAGCAGTAGCTTTTTCAAGAGAAATTAAAATCATGGCTGATTTTACTGTTGCTCATTCCCTGTACGTGCAGCTCTCAGGAGTTTCCATGTAGGTTTCTGTCCGAATCTGTCCAGAAGTCAACCTCAAAGGTCTGTTTTTCTTGTTACTATTAACTTTGATGCAAATCTCTCCCAGCCTCCCTCATTGCTGGGATCTGAAATGGGCAGTAGATTCTGCACTTGGATAATTCCTTCCCTCTGGACCACTGCTTTTGTGTAGGCCATGCTGAAGTGTAGCTAGAAGGTGGAAGAACTGGAGGTCTCTGGCTCTGATCTGGTTAAACCCACATCAAGTTTATAAATACATAAATATTTTTGAGTATGATAATTTGGGTCACATTAACTGAATCATCTGCCATGATATTTTTCCCTTCTACTGAAGTACAATTCAGTTATTCATTTGTGCTAATTAATAATCCCGCAAGAGCCAAAGCATTAGTACATCATTTATTCTTTGCTGCCAGGAAAATTATATGAAGGACTTTGTATTTATTGCTCTATTGCCAGAGGAACTATACTCAAGAAATGGAAAAACAGGGAAAGACAGACTGCCCATTCTGTAAAAGCATTGGAGAATCTTTATTTGTCCTATTTTCATTGTACAAGGCATACATCAGATTTCACTTATCATCTCTTTGAACAAAAACACAGAGCCTTGATGACCAAATGGGAGACTTCAACAAACAAATCTCCTATAAACTGCCAACTCATCTGGAAAAAGAGAAGTCCCTTCCAGGGCTCTTTTCTTTCTTATCTGATATCAGAGTTGTATAACTGCTCTGTTCCTCTAACCACAAGACTTGTTAATGGGGACTACTCAGCAATGGCTTTATCGCAGCTTTGAGATAATGTCCCCAGCTGTGATTTAACGAGGGAAAATACATCCCTCCTGCAAAGATAAACAACGTGAAACTTTCCCGGCAGTGTCCGTTCCAGTCTGGTGGAGAGGACATAGTTCAGTGCTGATTGAACTGCCCTGCTGCAAGCACCTTCTCAGATGCAGCAGCTGAGCTGGGGTGCTGGGTGCTTAGAAACCTTTAGTTTTATACACATGAACGAGTAACTAACATTCAGGTCTGTGGTGGTTTTACAATGATGTGAAGCTGAGCTCCACCATGCCGCTCTCTCGTTCCCCCTCCTCAAAAGTACAAGAGGAGAAAATACGATGAAAAAAGGCTCTCGGGTTGAGATAAAAACAGGAAGATCACTCACCAATTATTGTCATGAGCAAAACAGACTCAGCGTAAGGGTGATTAATATAATTTATTGCCTACTAATAACACACTAGAGCAGCGAGGACTAAAAGCAAACTAAAACCACCTTCCTCCCATTCACCCTCTACTATCCCCTCTCCCTGAGTGGCGCAGGGGAATGGGGAACGGGGGCCGCGGTCAGTCCCTGACACTTTGTCTCCTCCGCGCCCTCACGGTCCCTCTCTGCCCCTGCTCCACGTGGGGTCCCTCCCACGGGATGCCGTCCTTCCCGAACTGAGCCTGCGGGGGCTGCCCACAGGCAGCAGCTCTTCAAGAACTGCTCCCACATGGCTTCGTACCACGGGGTCCATCGCCCAGGAGCAAACTGCTCCAGCACGGGTCCCCCACGGGCGGCAGCTCCCCCCAGACCCCCTGCTCCTGCGGGGGCTCCTCTCCACGGGCTGCAGCTCCGGCCCGGGGCCTGCTCCTGCGGGGGCTCTCCATGGGCCGCAGCCTCCTCCAGGCCACATCCACCTGCTCCACCGGGGGCTCCTCCACGGGCTGCAGCGTGGAGATCTGCTCCATGTGGGACCCATGGGCTGCAGGGGGACAGCCTGCTCCACCAGGGGCCTCTCCACAGGCCGCAGGGGAACTGCTGCTGTGTGCCTGGAGCATCTCCTGCCCTCCTGCTGCACTCACCTTGGGGGCTGCAGGGCTGCTTCTCACTCCTTGCTCTCCCAGCTGCTGCTGTGCAGCAGTTTTTTTTCCCTTTCTTAAATCTGCTCTCCCAGAGGCCCAACCAGCATCGCTTATTGGCTTGGCTCTGGCCAGCAGTGGGTCGTTTTGGAGCAGCTGGAGCTGGCTCTGCTCTGACATGGGGCAGCTGCTGGGCTCTGCTCACAGAGGCCACCCCTGCAGCCCCTCACTACCAAAACTTTGCCACAGTAACCTAACACAGCTCAGTTCATTTAATTGTTCTCGTCTAACTGTTCTTGGATAGTGGTTGGCTGTATTATTATATTACTCTAAACTGCCTGCTTGTTTTATGTACACCTCTTTTACCCATTTGTCACAGCAAAATTAATCAAACTGAAAACTTGCCTAAACATTTATTGAAATGTTCATTCTTATTCAGCAAAGCTATCTATCTATCAAAGTAATCTATTTTCTCGTAAGGAATGATCTTATCCATCCACATGAGGAGCCCTAAGAGATAATGAAACATAATTAATGTAGAGGTTTATGAATTCATTATATAAAATTCTGGCCTGTCAATGGAGAAGAATAGCTCATCCCCACCCCCCAGTGTGTATTTCTGTCTCCCTTGTCTCCACATAAGGCACAAAGATAGCATTCGGGTTGAAAATGTTTTACTTCAATGTCCAAATAATACTTGAATATATAAATATGCGGGTCATTCCTCAAGAAAACAATTTCTTCTACAAGATTATGTAGTATTTGGAAGGCACCCAACTAAGATCTTCATAAAACCGTCTGGTTTTCTGGTGGTTTTGTCCTCAAACGAAACAGATGTGCTCAGGTTTTGCTGCCCTCTGCCAGTGCAGGCACAAGTACTGTGGTAAAGAAAAAAAAAATCTGGTAACCAAACCTTTGATATAGAAAAACCACACGGAGTTGAGTCATAAACTGTGGACACGAGACAACTAATTATGGGTTATGTTAGGCATGGGGAACAGGTTAACTGCTACATAATTACAATTGAGATCGCTGTGGACACAGTCAAGGAAACCCAGTTAATAGAAAGAAGTAAATGAAAATATATCGGTATCTATGAAAGAAAACAAGTCCTGTCTGTTTTCTTTAGTTTCTTCGGTGATTCCAAATGTTCTTGATCTCTTACCACTGCATAAGCATTATACTTATGAAGACTAAACAGGGGTTTATGTTTCACGTTCTGCTATTTTTCACGAGAATAGCAGGGAAGGAGTCACTAAAAGTTTCTTTAATAAGTACCCTGCGTGGGCCACGCTGCCAGTTGAGCGAAACTCCAGATACAAGTGACACAATGCAAACTGGAAATTTGTGAAATGGAAACTTCTGTGAAATGGATTGTCGAGAGGTGGAAAGATGGGTGGTCATACCAAGAGGGATGGTGGTCAAAGGGCTATGGGAAAAGGAAGGGCAGTGGGAGTGGGACTTGTTGGAGGACGACATGGGTGGCAGAGGCCTGTGGCTGTCCCGGTCATCCTGCTGGCTTGGGCAGAGCTGTCTGCTCCAGGGCTACCTCATGTGGAGAAAAACCTTCTGACACCAACAACAGAGCGAGAAAAGTGAGGTGAGCGTCCAGACAGGCTGCATCCCTGAGGCTTCCCTGAAGGCCTGACTCAGACCGGTTTGCAGGCTTCCCCATTTCCTCCTAGGAGGGTGGAAACTTTCATCTTGGTTCCTTTAACTTGCCCTCCAAAAGTACATAGTATTTCTGAGCACACACCTATATATAGCCTCCTTCTTCAATGTCACCTCACTGTCAGAGGCTGTTTCCCGTTGACACCAGCTAAATGTGGCCGTGAAGCTTGAGGTTGAGGTGATGGGTCCCTACCTGGGTGAGTGGGCAGGCAGCCAAATGGACGTCCAGTTTCCTGACCTTACTGTGGCGTCACAGCTTGCACAGTGAGCGCTGCAGGTAAACACTGTGGCTCTTGGGGTTTCTCTGTTTGCTGTGCTGATTCCACTTTCAGTCCCTTTGCAGGGATGCAGTGGGTAAGCCCACAGCACATGCCGAGCACCAGCAGCCGCCAATGCAGGGTATCCCTCTGTCCCACCAGGCATTTCCTTCCAGTTGCAGGCCCAGATCTGTGGCTGGGGACGTCCTCTTGTGCAAGAGACATAGAGGTGCTCCTGGTCTTTCAGGCAGTCACTCATTTTAGGGTTTGATCTGCAGCTGTAAAACCACAGGTCTCCTCTTCAGGTCATCAGTGAGGATATCACAATATCCTTCATCTTTTCCATACAAATTTCTGGCAGTTTCTGGGTCTTATATTCACTGGAGAAGGTGTGCCTGTGTAAAGCACATTGACATCAATATATATTTACCCATTTTAATCATGTCATCCAGTGTGCACGAATCCGTCTGGTGTCTCGCAAGCCTCCATAGCTTTCATTACTGAAAACAACTTAGTCACCAGAAGACTAACTAGCTGATTGCCCACTTCTATCTCAGGCCAATGCCTGAGATAGCACCAGTCCCAGCACTGATCCCTGCCTTTACACTGCAGTTCATTCCCTTTCTGTGCTAAGAAACAGGCTTTCCCCCATGTAACCACTTCTAAGTATATGTCAAGACTTTGCTTCTTGCACTATATCTACTTATGCTCCAACCATTTGTACTGTGGATATTTAGAGTGTGTATTCAAAAAATCAGGGAGTGCTTTTTTGAACACTTATGCAAATTGTGTTTTCCAGATCACCTTTTCAGCAACTAGACTGCAGGCTGTACTATTCCAGTCACTAACAAATTGCTGCTCACCACTCACCAAACCTGTGATTTAGAAAAACAGAAGCACTTGTGATTCCCCTCCACGCAAAGAAATGTCCTGTCTCAAGACCTCAGCCCTCAGTTATGAGCATGTAGAGTTTCGCAGCCACTGCATATTAGAAATAACAACTAATTACAAAACTGCAGAAAGTGAAACATAATTACTAAGGAAGAGTATTTAAATGCCACGATAGTTTATTTTGACAGATGAGCTTGTCTTGAAGATGAAGAATTCCCCGTGGGAGAATCAGCTGGAGAAATAAAGATTCTCAAGTTGCTTTTTGATCTAAAGGCAATTTCTATACTTTTCTTTTCGTCACCCCCTTTGAAGAGAATCATGACTCAGAGAGGCACAGGGTTAAGAGTGGAATGAACATTAAAGGCTCTTGTCACCGCAGCTAGTCTCTGAAAAAGATTTTCAGAGATGCCAAACCTATGATATTTTTGCTGTTTCTCCTGGCAGTGGTGTGATAGGATTTAAAGCAAATTTGGGCCCTGATGGATGGCAAGTGCTGCTCCAAGGGAAAAAATAGAAGAGATGATTTCAGAAAACTTTTATTTATCGTCAAGCAAGGACCATATACATCAAAGTTCAGGGATCCATTTCCAAGCAATCTGACTACACCATGTCAGTAAAAAAATAAAAATAAAAATAAAAATAAAAAATAAAAAAAGGAAAGAAAAAGAAACGGAGAATGCCAGCACTGTGGGGCACATGGGAGATTACAGATTAGCCAGGTTACCTACTGTATAAGAAGAGAAAAGCACCAGTGTATCTTTGGTGATTGCTCTAGTCATTTTATAGTCATTTCCATAGCTAAAGTGCTTGCTTTTGTACCTTATCTTGGCTGGTAAGTTATTCAAATTTTTGTTGGTTCAGCATGTGATAGGCACATGGTCACTGCCAGCTGTATGCTGAGCCCCTAGCTTCATTGCTCTTCTTCTAGGAAAAGATTTTGAAACGACACTCAGCTGCGAATCCATCATTGTGACTCCATTAACATGAGGTAGTTCATAGGCCTTTCCATTTCTTGGTTGTGAACAAGTGCAAGTTAACACATTGGAATCAACTGACTTAGACACACACTGTTAACCTTCCATCAAACCCGAACTCAGTGTGTATCACTGCTAGATTTATGCCATGGGCCACATCTCCCCCTGACAGTTCACAAAACAGCTTAGAACTGGAAGTTTCACATCCACTTCAGAAATCCTCTTATATTTGCTGCTCAAATATTTCAAAAATACATCAGACATCATCTAATCCACAAGCATTGTCCATTTTTTAAGTGTCAAGTTTCTCTCCTTTTACGGTCTTTTTTTAGTTGCAGGCACCCATTTCCTTCATGTCCAATTTAGGTGTGGGCCACTTTCCCAGAACTAAAATGAAGGCATGAGTAAGGAAAATGCTATGCAGAGTATGAGCACTGGTGAGGAGTAGGTGCCCTCCATTACCACCAATGAAGCCTGATTATCAACATAGCAGTCCAGAGCTGCTGTTAAAGCAGATTTATTTTGGCATAGGAGGAAATTATCAATCACTTCTAAAATTGAGTTTCAACTTCAGGGACTCACAGCAAGGAGTAAAAAATACACCTTTATTTATTTGGGCTGGACACACTGAAGGACCTGTGTAACACAGATCTCTCACAGAGGACTGTATGACCATGAGGCCTCCTCCAAAACCTCCTGAAATCACCAGGAGTCATCCCATTAACTTCAGTGGGGCTTTTGGCTGCAACTCAGTGTGCCCGTGTGACTGGCAATGCCACAACAATAGTTCTTACCTTTTATATTTGAGTGGCGCAGCATCACATTATATTCATCTGTGTTGCTCAGACGAGCAAGTTTAGCACGTTGCCCCCAAAGCCACAATGGCACAGAAGCAGCCACCCTTATTTCAAAAGCCTGGATGGAAAATAGAGAATTTGGACCCTTACAGAAAGTACTGCTGGTTCTGCATCCTATTGGCATCTTCTCATGGTGTTTTGTTTTCTCTGGGTAATACTTTTAATTTTCTCCGTATTAGCCATATCATCAGGCCCCACACATGCCTAATGGCTATTTCTGTAAAATAAAATATTGGCAAATGTCAAAGTGATTTTGGAGAAGCTAAACCGTGCAGTTTCTAAGGAAGCATAAAACTTGGTGCATACAAGTGCTTATAGGCTGAACTGCTTTTTTTTCCCATCTAGCAGTAATATGTATCATGCTGAAATTTGAAAACAAGACGTGAACATGGATTAAAAAAAGGTCCTGATTCTTTTTCCAAACGTATTTTCTTATTTACTAAAACAAATGGGTAAAACTATCGTCAGGAAAACATTGTTATATGACCATCGCCCGAATTGTATTCTTACCACTGGATCATAATTCCCTTTTTTTCCATTCCTTAAAAGTTCATTCAGTTCTAACTTCTACAGTAATGTTTATCTAGAGTACCTAATTATATAGTGCAACCTGCATCTGGACTGCTGGTTCAAGGTTATTATAGTTCTCCACAGACATAACAAAAATATTGTTTTAAACTTATCCATTGAGGAAAAATGGCTGCCTTTTACCACTGATAGAAGTATCTGGATGTAAAATAAATTATTAGAACTTTAGGAACACACGACTATCCTCTATTCAGAAGGCTGAATTTCCTCCATGACTCTTGCTGCCACAGAAGTACCAGTTTTTTGCTTCTGCAACAGACATAAAATCTGACAGATTTAAACTAAATGTGTAAGATGCATAAAATGTCAGATTGCAGCGATAGGCAAATAAGAAAGGTGAATTTTATGTATGCTGCCAGTACATGTTTCAAACAATATGCAATGGGAAGATGTGATAAGACTAATGAAATATTAATAATGGATGGAGTAGGAATAATTATTTAATATTTTTTCAGTACTCAATATCTGAAAAAGAAGCTTCTACTTAATCTATACCATAGTGATTAAATGCAGAGCACCATTACTTTTACTACAAAGAGAAAAACTTTTTCTCTGGCAGCAGTAAAAGGAAAGTGGGTAGATAAAACAAACTCTTTAATTCATATGTCCTTACTCATAGGTTTCCCGTCAAGCATGGTTTCTTCTTTATTTAGAATCAATACTAAGTAAGGAAAGGATAAATATATAAATCGCAAAACTCTTTCTGTGGGTGTACTGGTAGCCAAAGTAAATTGTCTGAGGTTTGGAGAGACCTTGTGCTTGTTCTGTATTTGCTCTAAAATGCAGAAGTGATGAAGAAATATTTTGTTTAAATCCCTAGAATGAGGGCTGTAAGGACTGCCTGGAGCGCTGGCCGTGTTTATGACACACAGCATTCCTGATAGATCCCTTGCTGCTTATTTCTGTAGTATTCCCATTCTCTGTGGAGAGGGTGAGGTCTCGCACACAGCCAAAAATGGGAAGTCAAGGGCCTCTGGCTGGGCTCCAGCTCTTGTTTTTGCCATGCCAGGCAAGCAAGGCAATAACTCTGTAGGACTTTCTCCTAGGGGATTTATACTGTGGAGGCCTGATCCTGGTAACAGCTCAGGCAGTTACTCGAGTGCAAAGATAGGAGTACTCCCTTTATAGTTAGCAACAACTTTAAGATAGAGAATGTGATTAATTGTTTTACCACCAGTGGAATAAATTAACTGTACTTTTAACACCACCCCCCAACAGATTTCACTTTTACCCAGGAAGTCACTTACACTCTCTCTGTGCCGGTGCCCTTTTGTGAAATGGATGCAGTAAAATACCTGGGTGGTGGTGTGATAGTGTTGTGGATGTTCACCTTTGTGGCACATCCTAAAAAATTTTGAAAAAGATGAGTCAGAAGTGCAGAAGCTCTGATTTTTTATAATGCTTCTGGCTGGTTGCTCAGGTAGGGCAGACCTCAGATAATGAAGTCATCTGGGAGAAATCACAAGTTTATTAAAGGTATGGTTTAACATTACTTTAAAGCTACTGGGATTTTATACGTGTGCCAATATTTTTTATTCTTCTTAATGATCAGAAACAGCCTTCACTTTTATCTAGGTAAAAAATAGTATCAATATTAAAATAAGTTGGGGAACATGGGAATTGCTCCTCTTAAGTATTTGAAGTATGGTGTGTTTAGCAAAGAGGAAGGTATGAAATACATGTGTATGACATAGGTACTTCTATGCAGCAGACTTCATCAAAGCTGTGAGCTTCTTAAATTCACAGCCACATAAGCCTTACCTTCAAAATCAGGCATGTGCGCCCTCAACACTACCTGGGCAGATAAGCCTGGTCAAGTCACTGTAGAAAACTCCTTCATCCTTCATGAAAGATTTCAACCTATGAGAGGTTAAACATCACCTCAAAACAGCTGGGTGCAGCCAGCTGGCAGGGTCTGACACTTGCTCAGTAAAGAATTGCCAGAAGTGTATCAATAACCTGAAGAGTTATTGTTTGCACTATGTTAATGAATAGTTTGGTTGAAATCTTCCTACCCTTCCTTCCTTCCTGCCTGCCTTCCTTCCTTCCTTCCTTCCTTCCTTCCTTCCTTCCTTCCCCTGCCCATTCTCACAGGAAATGGCAGGAAAATGATCTGAGAGCTCAAGATGAGCATGACAAATGAGGATGACAAACAGAGGGAGAGGCTTTATTGGCTCGGCTCCAAAGGAAATGAAATTACTTTGAGGAATTTTCAAATTTTGCATAAAATTAGCTGGATGCCAACCCACATGTTTAGATGTGGGTCGGATGAAAATTGCTGCCACAGGAGATGTGGAAGGTCAAATGATGAGACAACCCGCTCCTTGTGCTTGTGTCCAACAATGACAAAAATCTGGAAGGAAGTGGTAACGTGAAGGGGGCTATCTGGGATTGCAGGCTGCCAGCACTGGTGCAGTGTTTTTGTTGCACATATATTCAGAACAGAAAGATATAGCAAAAAAATGTCGTAAGATTGATCCTTATGCATGTACAAATGGTTCAAATAAATAGTTCTGGAGTCATTGGGTTTCAAGGGGACTAAACACCAAGTTTGCAAGGCAATTCTTCCTGTAGGAGATAGAAAGCTGTACAGGAGCAGAGATGACATGAAAGCAGTGCCAGAAGAAGCTGGGATGGTGGTGAGGGTGGCACAGTTCTTAGATGACATGGCTCCTGCATTTGATTGAGAGGTGTTAGGAGAAGGCTGCGGCAAATCTCTGCCCAAACTGCTTGGGGAATAAGCACAAGAAACAATTCATCACTCTTGTGTGGAAAGTCTGGGAGAGGATGATAACCTTTCCTACCTTGTTTTAATTAATTATTTCAAACTTTAGAAACAGCAGGAAAGGTATTTGCATTCCACACTGCAGCTCACTGTACACAGAAGAGGGTAAATAAAGGGTATGATGATATTTTAGGATGAAACAATAATAAAGACTGTCTCTTGATTGACAGACAAGACCCCATGTGGACACTACAAGACTTAAAAGCCCCACAGGTCAAAGGGAGCAAAAAAAGAAAGGAAAGCAGAAAGATCTCTGGCAAGTGAGACTGACAGCCAAAGTGAAGCTGGGGCAGTTGATCTGTTCAGGCCTGGGGCACAGGCCTGACGGAACTGAGGAAGGACTTGATTAGAAATGGAATTAGGAATTAGGAAAGAGGGAAACTTGGGATTATGGTTTGCAGATGTGGGCCAGGCTGGAGCAAGCAGGATGCAGGAGCTAGGGACTACTTCATCGGTGTAAGCGGATTCATGAAAGAAAACATTTCAGACCGCTAGTCCATAGGAGGTATACGAATTTCACTCCCACCAAATAAATCATAGGAGACAGACCTAGGGTTGAGATTGTTGTTCACCAACGGGGTGGGTAGGGAGCTTGGGGCTCCATCCACAACACAATCACCATGAAACTAAGTGGGGAAAGCAAAGAGCAGCAGAGCTGAGGCCATACAGGTCCGAATCTCATACGAGTACTTACGTCCAGAGATATCCCACATTTAGAATTCTAGAATTTCATCAATCCTGTTATCGACAGGATTGTGAGAACTGGAAATTGCTTCTGTGAGATGATTCTGTTGCTGAGCCCAAGTTTAAGGAAAATAGCAATTAAAAATTTTTGAACAGCCTTTGTTCCACTCACAGTACAGAACTAATGTAAAACTGAAGCAATCGATCTGACGCAGAGCAGTATTGGGAGCTCCTTGTAGTCTGAGTGAAACCTCTACAGTTCATACACTGAAATAGTTATCAATATTTTTTCATCTCAAGGAAAATGATATTTCATCTGAGATTTTTGTGTGAGATGAATGCTCACGTGACAGCAAGGCAGTCACAAGTACACAGGGAAGGACATATTCATAAATAAAGTAGCGTATTGTCTCACAACTAAGAGCTCTTCCAGGCCACCCTGACAAGCTGGCAGAGTGCAATGGATGTGACATTCCTTTGAGAGTTGCACTTCAGTGTGTACCTGGCTGTTTTTCATGTGTATTCCCTGCTGTACCCTTCAAATCCATGCTCAAAAGCTCCTGAGGACCATTATTGAATTCCCCTGAGAGCAAAGCTGTAAAAAAAAAGAGGAAAGGGATGAAACACCTGCCCCTTGTTTTCCATGTTTTTCTACTTCCAATGTTATTAAAGAATGTGAGAATCATTGGTCCCAAAGAAGAACCAATGTACATGATACATTTTGTTCTTCAAGATAGGAAACAATAGGTTTACTGAAGGAAATTGTCCCCACTTTGTTTTTTCTTGAGTTCCACTACAGAAAAAAAATAAAATAAAAATTTGGAATTTGTTCTTTCATTTTCAAGTGCTCATGAAGTTTTCACGAGGAAAACACAACGCAAACCCTAAAGCATGTGGGTGCGTTGGCAACCCCTTTGGGTTTTAATGAGCATCATGTATATTTTTACTGGGGAGAAAGAAGTTCCTGTGTTTTTTTTCCAATATACCATTGCTTTAGTGGGAGTCAAAAGTGAAGTGAAACCATCGTGTTAACCAAGAGGATACCAAGATGATAGTGTTCTTCGGTTGTTCCCAGCACTAATACCCACTTGAAAGCAGTAAGGAGACCTTATTTCCTTTTTGGGGGGTTTATTTTAGCATTTGAAATATGGCAGATAGCATAATTGGATTTTAAATATCTGATCCAAATTTATTTCAGGGGATTGAGTCAAAACAAATACAAATTCAAGTTTGCCTAGTGCATTTAAAAACTGGCAGCACACGCGTTTCAGGACCTCACCAATTACAGCACTTTACTTATTTCTGCAACAGTTGGCTGCATGTTATTTCTATCTAAAACCGTGTCCCACACTTTCAGGCTTAGTTGCGGGTTCGTAAGTGTTTGTTCTATTATTCAATCATATTATAAAATGAACCACATTTTCCAATAGCTACTTCATGTTCCTTATTTCATTTTTAATTGTGGCATTTCTTCAAACATCAGTTGTCCCACAGGATTTCATTTTTGGACCACTTTTGCAAGCCACTAAAAATGATGAATTCTTGAAGCTTGCAATCTGAGCTCAGTTTAAGCTCACATACCAAAATCTTATCCAAAACCATGTCAAAGAAGCCAAAACCAACCCATACCACTTCCTAGGTCTAAGTTGCATAACGAATAGGTCTGCACCCTCCCATAAAAAATAAACACCCCAGCCTGCTGTATTTTTCATGGACAGAGAGTTACCTCAATATACATGAGGCATCAATATTGTCTTGCACCATGTAAACATGAGCCTTGTGTCTTCTGTATCTGCTTTTAACTCTTGCATTTTAAACCCTCTCATTTCCTGTGGTCTGGTGGTATTGTTTATCACTCAGATACAGGGAAAAAGCATTTGTGATTACTGACAAGTGAGTTTTCATCAGCTAAAACACCTTTTTGACATTTATTTTAATTTTTGAATTTCTAAAGCTGTCCAGGTGCTGCTCATGCTTGTTGCATCATATCCTCACTTGAATGTTAAGGACTCCTTTCTGTCCTACGTTATAACTGTTAGGACATCCCACATTCCCAGATAAGTTTCAGTGTGGCCCTAAAGAATTTACAGAACAATCTCAGGTGAGTAATCCAGTTTTGTGATGAAAAAGACAGACCATTATTACCAAGTCCACATGTGACAGAAACAACCTTCTAGTGAAAGGAGAAAAAGAATGCTGGTGAGGATGGAGGTTGCTGTCCTGTGAGTTATAGTGGCTGGGATCTGAGCGATCATTGCTCTCAAAAAGGTGAAAGAGGACAAACAACCTCATCTACATTTCCTGCCACCACTCTTGTTGTAAATTCTTTTCACACCACCAAAATTAACATATTTTAAATGTTCACATACTGTGACCTGCAAAGCACTTTCAGTGGAATTACTTCTTTTTTCCTAAACTCTCCTGCAATGTTTTTGCTCTGGAACCACAGTAGTGAGTTTGTCATTGGGATGCGTTTGAAAATAGACTCCAGAATAAGACACCCAGCCAGACTCGCTCACTGCCAGAGATGCAGCAGCCAGGTACGTGCGGTGCAGAGCTGCAGCCTCTTCCAGGTGTCACCAGCCACTGCGGAGCTCTGGTGCTGCAAGCTGCCAAGCAGCACACAGGGTCATATCACAGACAAAAAGCAAGCCCAGTTTATGTTTAGCAAGCTGAGTTTGCCGGTCAGGTTTCCGTATAATATTTGAAATCCTTAGCCCACGACTCCACCACGTTTCCATGTCTATATTTTTCTTAAATTTCCCTTCTAGAACACAGTTGCTCACAGAGCTTAAATCCTTATTTCACAGATGATTCACTCTCCTTTTAGGACAAGACACTTCAGCTCTTTCATGAAGGCCAACCAGAGCAAGAGGAGGCTGTGTGTTTTGCTTTCACATCCAGTGAGAAACCATAAATATTTCTTCCCAGACTGTAATGAAGAATATATCATTGCTAAAAGCAAGGCCTGGGCTAGATCCTCCTTTCTGCCTGTTCTGAAATGCCTGTGAGGCATGAAAGAAATGCCCCAGAATATGAAAAGGTCTCTGTGCTCCTGAGTCTAAGAAGGAAGCAGATCCACAGGCATGCACTGATCCCTTTCTAAGGAATCAGTAGAATCCCTCAGCTTAGGAGTGTCTTGGGAAATATCTGTAAATGGAAGATGCAGAAAGAAAAACTAAGAAAAATGCAGAATACAGAGGGATACTGTGCACCTACACTCTGGTTCAGTACTTAGGTCACAGCCCTTTAATATATAGCTTCTTTCAAAGGACTTCAGTGTTCTTTATGATCCTGCATCAGAGAAGTGGCATGGGTGGACGGTCTTCATTTTGGGTGGACAAAATGTTGATGACTGTGACAGGTTTGCATCTGGCAGAAAAGGTCACATTTGCCTTGACATGAGCATAAAAAATTTTCTTGGCCGGAGTTGTTGCTGGAGCATCCAGGTACACACTGAAATGTGTTGAATACTGTGTTACTCCGTCCTACAAGTGGCAGTCATGCTTTCTCCAGAAGTGCTGGCATATATTGTCAGCTCTTCTTGCTCCAGCCCCTACCCAATCCTGTTTGACATGAGTGGTGAGATCTTAGCCAGGGCATAAGCTCATGAAAGTGGTCCCATCACTCGGCATCCAGATCAGAAATGACAGCTGAATGAAGCTGAGAGTCTTCACCAAATTGTATGCACTGAAGTCAATGTTCCTCCCTAATCTTTCCAGTGTCTTCATTCAAAAGCTAAGCCAGAATCAATGGGATATAAATTAATAGGGGAATACAAATTGATTCTAGACTATAGATCCCTTTAATCCCCTCTCCCAAAAGAAAGACTGGTACCAAAAGTCAATAGTCTACATGGTCTTTTTTGAGGCTTTCTGAAGAGCAAAGCTTTGTAACAGCAAGCCTACAAAATCTCTTGTTCAGATGTATCAAGCACTGGTGATGGTTCCATAATGGTACTTTAATCATCAAGTAAGCAAAACATCAGCTAGAGCAAGTACTACAAATTGTACTCCATATCTACACTTACCATAAGCCTGCCCAGGCTTAGAGGAAGCTGAGGATTCAAGGCATCTGACACCAATTCCTTCCTCCTCTGGAAGTTAGAGCTTTCCAATGGTAATTGCTTTGAGATGGCTGAATGGTGGAGTCCTCACTGAGAAATGGGTTCTGGAGGAAAAAAAAGTAAAATAAAATAAAATTGTCATATTGATACTATGGTAAGCTGTTATATTTTTCTATAGCAATATAGCATTTGGTATGCAACTTCGGTTTATAAACCAAGTAAGTTGGCTGAAAATCTCTAAGAAACAGGAAGAGTTATCACAGGCATTTATTTAAGATTACTTTACTCTTCCAGAGACACAGTTACTTGTGAACTTCTAAATCCAGGTAGAACACCACACACTATTGTGTTCTGTAATGAATAGTAAAAATGAGTGCTCAGTAAAATTATTCTTCCATGCTTATTCTTTTTTAATTATTTACAGTCCAAACTTCCTTTTATGTATCTGTGTCTGGTTGAGTGTCTTGCTTATGAAAGTGAATTCCAAACTGAGCCATTCTGTGTGCAGCTGTGCAGAAGAACGATAAATTAAGATTCCAGTAGGCATCTGTAATTTTGATGTTTCTTAACATGTGAGAGCCTGATCTTCAGCTAGCTGTGAAGAGGGTTTTGTCTGAAATTGTAAAGTTTTTTTTGAAAAGTCAACAAAATGCTCTCAGCAATTCCACTGTGTGGAATCATATTGACAGTATGGGCGGGTCATTGACAGGGCTGGAATT